>NC_056739.1:248571420-248781420 GCF_019279795.1 Protopterus annectens | reverse complement strand
GGCTATTTTCCCTACTGTCTTTCCCTCTTTGTGCCCCTTTTTTCACCACTTTCCTATCAACCCATTTTTCTTTTCTTTTAAAGAAATTAGCATGGGGCAAGCCGGCGTAAGCACTTTTAAGCAGCAGTAAGCGGGTTTAAGTCAGTTTGCGCAGTGGTAAGCAACGCCTACACTGGTTAAGCAATGTACAAGCTAGCTGAGTGTAAGAAGCTGTAACCGGAGGTTAGCATTGCTTACCCTCGCCCAAACCAGCACAAACCCGCTTACAATTGCTTAAAAGTGCCTTAGTCCCTCTGTATCCAAACAGCTCTCGTCCTGCCCAGGAACAAAATAATCTGCACTCCCAAGAAGCAAACCCCAGACCCTGCACACTATAGTCAAAGTGAGTTACCACTAAGCCATGGCAGATACACATACAGCAGTATGTCAAACCTGGGATGTTGGTTCTGCTGAACTGGGAGATGAGACTGAGCAGGTGTGTGAGCAAACCACTTCTTCTTAAACCCTGGCAGGATGCTACCAGTGGGAGAAACAGTGTAGACCAGCTAAGTCTAATCTTGACACAAAACAGGTCCATCCCTGGTGAGACGAACCAGAAACAGAGTCAATCCGATGTTTACACATGTCTCAAATGATGAACATGGTAAGGCTTGTACGTACGTGGACTAAATGGATGAAAAGCCTGAAGAAGATTGGGTCGAGACAGTATACTGGATACGTACCAAGATGTGGAGAGAGGGCAATGTGTGGAGGTGTGGTATGGCTGGGCTAGCAACTGGAGAAGGGATGGCTGCTATGTACGTGGAGCTCAGGGGGCAGGGGAAGGAACCATGGGTATGAAATTATGGAAGATATGGTAGCAATGGCAGTGTGATATCCACACAGCCCACTACAGAACAGCCCCTGACAGCATGTCATATGTGCAAAGCATGGTATGTAGGTGGAGCACAGAAGCTGGAACACAGCAAATGAAGCAGCACAGCAATAGTGTAGTGGGAAGAGCATCTGCCTAATGAGCAGGCATTCCAGGTTCGAGTTCCACTACAGCACAATCTACATGGTAAAGCACGTTATAACCATAGTTTTGTTGCAAACCCACTAAATAACATATTTATGAAGTGCAGTACTGCAAGAAATGCACATGTGAAGTATCGGTGTCAGAATGAATAAGGCACTAGTAAGCAGGTTTAAGCACAAATAAGCAATAGTAAGCATAAGCAAGCACTAGTAAGAGGGCTTAAGCCCGTTTCCATGGCGGTAAGCAATGCCTACACTGGTTAAGCAAATCTGAAGCTAACACCCTGAAAGAAGATGTAACGGCAAGATAGTAGTGCTTACCTCCATGCAAACCTGCTAGCAACTGCTTAAAGGTGCCATAAGCACTCTGTATCCAATGGCCCTTGTTCTGCCCAGCAACAAAATAAACAACCTCTGCTAAGCTCACACCATAACCAAAGTAGATTTATCACTAAGCCATGTCAGATATACATAACCCTGATGTATTCAAAACATATCAACCAGCCCAGTCATTCAACAGTACAGAGAATGTATTCCAACATGTAAATGTATGTGTGTGAGTAAATATATTAATATCTAAACAGACACAACTTATCAATAGATGTGTATATATATATAGATATAGATATAGATATAGATATAGAGATATATATATATATATATATATATATATATATATATATATATATATATATGGCCACACATCTGTAGATAGCAATGGCAGATTGACAAATACAAATATGTCCACATGCACCATTAATGTGGTTGAGATGCCCCAAACAATATACGTCATGTACGAATAGGCATACCCCCCCCCATCACAGCCAAACACGCCTGCCCTGCAATACACTAAAGTGTTACAGATCCCATAAGAAGGACCTGACATGATGTGCACAACATGTCAGGCTGGTATTGCTAACATATCATGCAGTACAGTCTGTCTCTCATAGGAGATGTAAAATATGGAAGCTATCAACATCCCCAGGATACATATATGCAGATATATATATATATATATATATATATATATATATATATATATATATATATAATTTATTTTATTTTTATTTTATTTTACATTTGAAGCCATGTCCATTTTCAGTGGAGGCCCGGGAAGATAAGCTCCGAGTTATCAGATACAATAATACAAGTAATACAAGATTACATAAATGGTATTACCAAAGAATACATAGGCAGACATGACATTTTATATATATATATATATATATATATATATATATATATATATACATATACACATTTTATATACATACATATATATATATACGCAGAGATATGTACAGTAAGATACATATGTAGAAGGTGCACATAATATGGAACAGCCACTATGCCTACAGTTCACACTTGAACAACTGGACACTGTATGGGCCACCCAGACAATTACAATCATTACCTACAACGTACACCCACAGAGAGGTCATAGGAAAAACACCACACACACAGGTTTGCAGAAATGGAAAACCTTTATTTGTGTACTATTACAGTTCTATATGCCATGTTATATAGCTGTGCAGACACTGACATCCATATAAACAGAGTAATGCAACTGTGAAACAGTGATACTAAGACAGTAGTCTGGAAAGGTTCAAAACTGTCACTGTCCAAGCCAATGCCTTCATATTGTACAATAGTAAAGACATACAGAGCCACAGGATACCAAGCAATCAACAGTATGCAATACAGTTGTATAGTTCAGCAGCCTCCATCTACACTCTGTACAAATTCACTAGGTGTTGAAGACTTCAGTTGACCAAATGGGATGTAACTGTTATATAACAAGGCATAAGTGACACCATCACAAGCACACTGACAAGCAGAACAGTCTTGTATGGCAGGAGGCAATAGGCCTGCATTAACCCAATATATGAGAGTAATGTTAATATAGGTGAAGTATACGGTACTATACATGCAGATACCTTAAGGCAGCTCACCCCTGATACCCCCACATTTAACAGCCTATGTTAGTTATGGTGCATCCCCCCTGACTCAATACTACAGGGCCCATATACCACTGTTACATACAATGGCCTCTGGAGTGCATAAGGACACACATGTATTGTATTGGTGTAGCCCACACATATATGGCCCCAGCACCACTTTACGTGTGGGGGATACAACAGCAGTGGACTGATGGTAGCAATGGCAGTGTGATATCCACACAGCCCACTACAGAACAGCCCCTGACAGCATGCCATATGTGCAAAGCTTGGTATGTAGGTGGAGCACAGAAGCTGGAACACAGGTCTATATGTGGGAAACTATTACCGTACACTAAGCAAGTTTCTGGTGTTACAGGATAGTCTGCAACCTACCCTTAAGTCAGGGAATTGAGGTTAGAAACAATGGATATAGGCATGTACTGATAGCACTCAACACACACACACACTGCCAGTGACATATCGGACACAAAACCTGTGTGGTGGGCAGACGACACATGATAGGCACACCTCTGGCCACAAACAGGATAGGCCCACAGTTGAGAGCTATGCAGACAGACTACATTCCAAGGCAAACTAGTATGTACACACACACACCCTGTAACACTACTACTATACAAAGCATAACACAACTCTACTCACACTCTGTCTGTAGTTCTGGAACCACCTACAAATATGTAGCTGGCCTAAGTGTGTCGGTTCCTCTGGAAGAGGTACTGCTACCTGCTGTCTGTAGCACAGATGCCCACACACAAGAAGGATGTCCATCACAGAGGAAAGGTAAAGGGACCACGCCCACATGATGTAATGATTTATAGCAGCTGGTTGCCATAACAGTGGTAACTGGAAGTACTACACAGCAAGCTGCATGCAGTTAGCAAGTGTAGGACACTGATTGGTGCAGAGGCCATCACCTGATCAAGTGCATCACCTACTAAAGCCAGGCTGCAATCTACCCCAAACAGCTCAATCCAGTCACAGGATAGAGAAAGCAAACAGGAAAAAAAAAAATGCAAAGAACATTTAGAGCTGAAAACGCACCCAGCTATGCAGCTGTCAGTCAGTAATACATACTTCCCACAACAGGTACGTGAAGTATATATACATGTAAGACTGCAGTACCTGGTACATAGTACTGTGATAGATGATGTGGAATGTGTTACATGTGCCAGCAGGTGTTGTTGTGATGATGGTCAACTGAACAACTGCTATGGACAAATGTGTTTGTCCCTGTGGGTAGAGGGCCATAGCTGTTAACTGTGCAGGTCAGAACTGACAGACAGGATGTAAGCCATCATAGTGTGTGTTGTGTAATGGGGAATATGCATATGATGTGGCCAATAGCTAGTGGTGGAATTAATGCCAGTTTGATGGACATGTGGGAACCACGGACCACCACTGACAGGATACTCAGGTGAATCTGTAATGTAGCATTGCGAAATGCCATAGGTGTGTAAGAGAGTTACCTGAAAACAGGTCCCACATATACTCCATCAGTGTCAGGCCATGTCCACATGTGGCACCTGTCTGTCTTGTAGCAGAACAGTGCAGCTGTGCAGGGTGGTGCCATGATATTGTGGAGCTGATGTCTGAATGTACCCCACATATAGGTATGCATATGTGTACATGTCACAGATTTAATATCTAAGGATAAATGTATATCAGCATGTATGTCCAGAAATATACATATACCCATGTGTAGACATATATATGTGCACATATGTATGAAGTCACATATATCTACACACATAGATAAATACCAATATGCAAATGTCTACATCTGTGCAAACACACATACAGATATGTATTGAAAGACATGTCCCCTATATCAATACCACAGTGATGTGTGCTATGTGGGAGGCAATCAGCACCCATAGCAATACAGACAGATATCTACAGCTGGCAGTGTGTGCACCATGGACTGGTATGTCACATGTTAGTCCCGTCCTAGCACCACAATGCCCCCGCCTGTGAAGTATGCAATGGAAATATGGGGAAGTATGGCAGATACACATTTGGAGGTGGTCAGGACTGGTAGATATAGAGGACATTCTACAGGGGTGGTATGTGACACGTGGTGGGTAAACATCGTGGATGGTGTGTGTGATCCGTGATGTGGATGCCCCATGGTCCCCAATATGGGCACAATGGGAACAAGGCTCCCACCAACTGCCACTCACAACAGCAGTCCACGTCCTGAAGGTGCCATATCTGGTGGCTGAGCAGGAGGAGCATGTTGGCCATGTGAATATGTACTGGGTGCCTAAGACTGATGTAGCACATCACTCATGTGTCTGTGGAGCCTGGTATAGAACAGACCCTAGACTTGAGCTCAGGGGACAGGAACATGTTGGTGTGTGCCCTGAGGGGGTTGGGCCAACATCCCTTGCGTAATTCCACCTGATGGTATTGCTGTAACAGTACACGAGGAGGCCCCAGGTTGGCACACACGTGATGTGGCCAGGTATCCTGGTCAGATGGGTGTGGAGAGGTGGATAAGCTGGCCATTAGAACATATACATGTTATTGTGTCACTGTCATAGTACATATGCTGGTAGTAATAGTCTACACAATCCCGGTACATGTCCAACAGCATGCATAGAATCCCCCCTATAACACAGACTGTCAGATGTGCAGCAATTTCAGAGCAGCCATACTACTGGCATATATGTAACCATAGTGGCCCTGACAATGGCATGCAAGAGAATAGTCTTTAACAGGCCAGCAATGTTAGTGTCTACAGAGGGGACATGGCTACAATCACATAGAAGGTGTGGTACACTACACAATCTGTCCAAATGGCAGTTAAGCTGTAGCCATACCTAATGAGGTGTGTATAGTCTGTTGAAGCTGATATGGTGGGGGGTAACAGAGATGTGTATTATGAACTGTGGTAACCTTGCCATATGAGTCACTCAGACCTGTTCCCATCCTCATGTTTTTCAGGCAAGATGGCACAGATAAGGCTGCCAGCATATTCCATGGAGGAGAATGATGTCATCATAAACCACCTGGTTCTGCACTACCAGGTCCTGTCTGGCAAGACAGCACAAGAGCAGCAGGAGTGGACCGCCCTGTGGAACAATCTCGTCCACAGGGTCAATGATGTCAGCCTACATAACCACAGTCACCTGCTTTGCAATGCCCGTTGGCATGCTGCCGCACTTCAGGGGGATTACCTTGCCATGGGGGGACATGCCATCCATCCCCCCTTGACATGTGTGGAGGAGCTCCTGGCCAGCCTCATGACAGCTGCCCATCTGGAAACAATCAACCACTGGACCCCTTCATGGAGTTGGGTGCCACCCACACAACAGCCGAGGAGCATGCAGGTAAGGACACAGGGCACATCAGTAGACCACTGTTGTGTAAATATCCGCAGTTGTACAGGTAGATCATGCACATTTATTATGTCATACAAATATTGTGTTGCTGCATTGTAGTGATAAACAGATGTCCAGATGTAGTAGTATTGTGTGAATTTATGGTTATGTAAGGTAGTACTGCACCCAGCCTGTAGCAGTGCCACAGGTGTGGCCACTGACATTGCATATCTCACCTACTTATGTAGGTCCCTCTGGGGTAACAGCAAGGCAGCAGCCTGAAGCTGGTGAGTATGTCTTATGTAGATGCATGCCAACATATCGGACATGTAATGGTGATGTGATATTCCATGCACACATCTAACACACCTAACCTGAATGCATGCTGTACATGTGCATGTATTGTTGCTGTGAAATGCATGGTCTCACAGGGGCAAACATGATGGGGTATTGAAAGGGTATGTCACACACCTGCATGACAACCAACATTCTGTCATTGTAAAATGTGTCCACAGGGGGTAACATACTGTTGGTAGACATGGCCTACAGTAGCGACATGTTCTGGACAACACCCATATACGGTACAATACCAGTGTACATACCTGTAGAGCAATGCCAACTGCTACTGAGATACACTATGGCATATGGCATTACAGTAGTCCACATTATCAGCTGGGTCTAAGCTGCAACATGTGGTTTGCAGTGTATGGGACACTGCAAGCTGACACATATGTGTAGGGCTTACCTGTCATGCATCTGCATAAATGCTGAAGGGGGGTTCTCAGCATGAAACACCAGTGTACTGCAGCAGGGATCCTAAGGATGGTAGGAATGGCTCTATCTGCATATAGTCTGGTTCAGGACCTGTGGCAGCCATAACCCTACCCACACTGCAATAGTGATGGCATTGTGTGAACACCATGGGATGTGCACATGAATAGACCTTGCAATCATGCAGAATAGGGGAACATGTGTAGGTTAGGATGAACATACACTCATACACTGGCAATTGCAGAAGGCCCACACTGGTATACCCCTGCCATGAGCAGTGACTGCTGTAGTACACACAAGAGGTGTGATAAACAGTCATGATAAGGGTGTGCATACATATCCCCACATAGCGTATATGCATTGCTGTCAGCAGCCGCACACCTAACACAATCTGTAGACACTGCATGTGAATGTACAGGACATGTGTTACATACCAGATGTGTACATCCCCCATAGCCATGGTATGCTCTGATGGTCGTCAGTGTAAGCATTTCTGCAGTTGCCATACATGGTCTGTTGATGTTGACAGCTGTAAATCAGGCATTTGGGATTTACCAATGACAACACAGTCCACATATCATCTCAGGTATGTGTTGATGAAACACATAGAGGATTTGAGAGGTACAACTGGCATAACTGACATGGTACTACACATTCCATTTGACACCTGCGAGTTGTGGTGCACAGTACATGACAGGGTGCAGAACAGGTGCACAGCAATAATGTGTACATGGGTGCAGAGGTATCCAGAGGAAGGGGCATCACCTAGTCACAGCACATGCATCATACACATGTATACCACTGCTAACATGGTGTGAGTATAGCTAAACTGCATGCTGTTCTGTACCATATGTTCTACATGTTGGCTGATGGGTAATTGGAGGACTGTGTGTACGATCATTGTGCAACCTCACCTGTGTGTGTGTGTGTGTGTGTGTGTGTGTGTGTGTGTGTGTGTGTGTGTATCCTGTTGGTTAGTTAGTTTGCCTGCAGGGTCACTCTGGTGAAGTGGTGGGAGGTAGATGCATGTATGATGTGTGTGGGGCATCTCTGCACATGTGTGATTGTGGAGTGTTCATATGGCTGTACCCCCCCCCCCTTGGGACTGTGCACGACATGGAGTGCCACATTGCACAAGAGGAATACCTGTCATATACTCACAGGACAGCAAAAAGTATAATATGACCTGTAGCTTGGATGAGGCATCCAGAGGGAAGGTAGACCCCAGGTACACATTTAATATTGCTGTCAGCGGAGAGGTCACCTACAGGCCATGTATGCAGCTTTACAGATGCATTGGGGAAGTAATAGTCAACACCAGGAGTGTATCTGCATATTACAGCTGACACATGATGGGCCGGAGCAGCATATCCGGCATGTACTGAGCATTACATACATGACACACCAGTGGGAGGTATTATGGGTACAACATAGTAGCCCACACATATAGGGGCCATGCACATCATTCTGGCCATACAGAGGGTGCATACCGAATGACAGCACTGAGGGCATGTTACTCCACTACACACAGGTCAGGTAGGTAATGTAGCAACAGGCCTTGTGTTGTGACCACTTGTGTGGGCATTTAGAGGATTGTGATGTTAATGAGTGGTAGCAATGTGTGTATGTTAACAAATGCGATTAACACATGGTCATATACGTGGGGCTATCTGTAAAGCCATGGGCAGGTAGGTAATATGGAGGTGTGTGTGTGTGTGTGTGTGTGTGTGTGTGTGTACTGTTAAGCAATGCTGTACAGGTTTTAAAGTGTAGTTATTGTTTTCCCCCACAGGTGGCAAGGTGGGTCAGGGTCCCTCCTGCACCCAATCTGATGTAGGTGTCCATACAGACACCGATGATGATGATGATAATGGTGAGGCACAGATGGGGTTGTCAGGGGATGAAACTGCAACATTTGACATCTCCCTTTTAGCCACCCCACCCCCACACACAGTTACAGTGCCTATACACACCCCAGCACCAGTGGCCATAGGAGAGGGGACAGCTGGCATTCAGTGGCAATGCGCGGGAAAGTGTGATAACCATGCCTACTGTGTCCAGTTGCAGCAGGCATAGCCAGATGTCCAGCAGGCTGTCACACAGGCAAATGTCCCAGGGTGCTCATGGTAGGGCCGCTGGCCATCATGCTCCTGACATACGCAACATAGCTGCAACCAGCAGAAGCATGTTCCAGGCTGTAATGGCAGCACAGACACGTATTCAGTGTTACACCAGATAGGGCCTTAGGCTGCAGAGGGCTGCACTCATGACTGTAGGAGTCAACCTCCATGAAGTGGCAGCTGCCATCAGTGTTTCAAATGTGCAAGCAGATAAATGGCCTGATGAGATGATGGCCCTCATCAGCCGTGGTGTGTCCGTGCTTCAACATGTGGTGATGATGCGGCAATGCCCGTGTGGACATGGCCCAACAACACCAACAGCTGGCACTCAACATGGGAGTGATGGGACAACAAGGGGCTCCCGTAGTGGCAGTAGCAGCCCCGGCAGTGTGGGGGGTGTGCTATCCACACCAGGCCACATGCACTTGGTCCTGGCCAGTCCCAGGAGGGATATGGTACCAGCGGACAAATGTCATCAGCAGGTAAGAGTAGCACTTCAATGCCTGTACCTGCATGTGCTCGTGGAACCCCTGGCAGGCACAGTCCATGTGTCTATGGCCAGAGGCAGTGAACTGCACACCCTGCCAGGTATGGTCTGCCGCTGTCCATAAACACCTGTGTAGGGCAGCCAGAAGGCAGAACTGTGCGCATGCATACCCACACACTATGCAAACACACCTAGGACAATCTCATACCTATACATACCACATCACCTCAGCCAGCTCCCCAGTGTACACCCCTCATCCACACACACACGCACGGTGTCAAATGTATGGCCCACCATTGACCTCTGGCAGACCAACAACACAACCTGTGCATATGATGATACTTGTGCCCCATCCCTGTCATCCATACCATCGATGCAGGGACAGGCTGATATGGTTCTGATGCACATGGTGACTGTAATCCAGTGTACCACAGTCCTGCAGTGTAACATGTTGTAGGGTGTAGAGTGTGAGGCATATTTGGCAGGTAGTGCAGCCATCCAGCAATGATGCCATCTAGCTGTTAGTAACACTGCTTGGTTCTGGTCTCTAAACTGTTATGCAATTGTGTTGTGGGTGAACATGTCTCAGCATGAGGATGCCCTGTGTATATGATGATACCTGTGCCCTATCCCTGTCATCAGTACCATCGATACAGGGACAGGCTGATATGGTTCTGATGCACATGGTGACTGTACACCAGTGTACCACAGTCCTGCAGTGTAACATGTTGTAGGGTGTAGACTGTGAGGCATATTTGACAGGTAGTGTAGCCATCCAGCAATGATGCCATCTAGCTTTTAGTAACACTGCCTGGCTGTGGCCTGCAAACTGATATGCAATTGTGTTGTAGGTGTACATGTATCAGCATGAGGATGGTCTGTGGTCATTTTGCACAATGGGATATGTCACTGTGCTGACACCATGGCAGTGACATATCTGGGGTACAGTCAAACACATCTCACAGGTTACTGTTCCGGGTATTGCCTGTGCCACATGGACAGGTGGCCCACTGAGGCATGTATACCCTGCAACCTGATGTAGACATATCCACATACATGCACAGTTACTTGCCAACACTGGGACTAGATCCCTACCTAGCAATGTCATGATACTGATGTGTGTGTGGCCTACATTGCACAAACACTGCCTTAACCACTCTGTATATAACAGACTTTGTTCTGCCCACCAACAAAATGAGCAGCCATTGCAGGTCATGAACTCAGGGCCCTTTACACTGACATCACAACACATGACCACTGTGGGAACAGCTGTTGTGTTATCAATATAGCTGTCATTACCCAAATTGAGTGGTATTGAACACTTGCCTTTATGTCCTAGATTGTGTAGTCCTTGTCATTAACATGACTGTTGCATCACATATGCTGTTTATCCTAATGTACCCACAGCAGATACATATGGTGGGATACATGTGGGAGGGTATACGCAACAGTGATGTTTACTCCTGACAGGTATATGGTTGTATACATATAGGTGTATAGATGTCTACATGTACATACACAGGTATACACATACATATGTCTGTATACACATCTGTATAGTGCTACATATATGTGGCCATGTTTACACCTCTTTGTATGTACATATGTATACATATATGTATCTATACATAGGAGTATATATAGGTATACCTATATGTACATATAAATATATGTGTATATAGCTATATATGTATGCACATCCATGTGTACAGATATGTCTAGTTATGTTTGTATATAAATATCTATGACTATATGTGCATACATATCTATACCGATATACCTACTACTGTTGATATATCTGTAGATATCCATACGTATATGTGCATATGTATCACTATCTGTATATCTGTAGACATATATTGCTCTGTATATGTATGTATGCATATATATATATATATATATATATATATATATATACATATATATATATATATATGGGTGTGTATATGTATATCTATGTACATATACATACCCATTATATGTGCAATCATGGATATATATATATATATATATATATATATATATATGATTATATGTGCAGATGTTCTCACCATATGTCCTGAACACGGAGTGTAGACCTAGCCCAGCCCCTATAGTCCCAACGTCATAGTGCAAGTGGATGTCAGGTATGTATAGCAGGTATATTGGTAGACTATTGCTACTGTAATTGGGATTGTCTTCACAGACATGGCGTGTGTGTGGGAGGTCACATCTGCTTTCCACATGTGTGCCATTGGCTACTGACAGACATCCTAAGGACATCCTGGTAAAATACCACTGATAGCAAGTAATGTCCCCGTGGACTGCAGCACAGATATTGGCCAATAATTGTGGACATTCTGAAACACTCTTTACAGTCTGCAGGTATACACAGAACCCCTTAGTGCTAAACATGTGTACCATGCATGACAATATGGATGTTAACAGCCATGTAGATGGGTATAACATATAACTGGTATACATATGCCACCATAGGTTATGCATTCACACACCCCTGTCTGGCCTGACACATAATAGCCACTGGTACAGGGGTGCCATGGCCACATACTACCCACTAGATATTAAGGTGCATAACAAAATCCAATATAAACACAGCCACAGCCACATATGGTAAGCTAGCATAAAAGTACCATATATGGACCAGCTGTTCAACACCATCCTCATATGTGCCACTCACAGACTAACCCTACATATACTGGGCTGCTACACGGTGTGGTCTGCTGTCTGTCTGTAGTATGGGACATGGGTGTATGGCCCTAGAAGCATGTAAACCAATACGGTAACATACAGTGGAGAATCATATAACATCAGATAGGACGTGACCTATAACAAGGACATCTACCACAGTCTGTACACAGTCTAAAGAACATGTTAACAATACACACACTGTCGACATTCACCATAGTTACACAGACCTCAGTACTGTACAAATAGCCATGGAATGTCCTGGTAATGTCAGCAAATATTACCCGTACTCTACATAACATGTGTAGCAGTCTGATATCTCATTGGCTTGCTATCGAATATGATGACACTAATGATGGTGTACAGCACATATGCCCCAACTTAATGCACAACATATGTACAAAGGTTGACAAAGTTGTGGCTGGAAGCACATACACAGGGCTAATATTGACATGTTGCTGTAATAACCTCATACATGTACTGTCGTAACAAGGTTTGTTGCAATATGTGTCCTATGAGGGACATGAAGTCAGTAACTGTTACGGCTTTCACCATCTACATACTGCAATCCTCACACTACCGTCCGCAGTTCACAGATATGTGTTCTGTGGGTAACACATGACACCAAGGGCACAACACACTGCCCAGTCTGCAGACGACCCTGCAGATGCAGATTCCTCAAACATAGAATTGGCATAGCAGGTATTACAACATGTAGGACAGCCATATCCACACACACATTGTTAAACCAACATTACTCCACATGCAGTATAGCAGCATTTACAGTCTGTAGTCTGGACAGGTACATCCCCCTCCTATGTGTTGCCCTGTTTCCACAGTGTAAGTTGTTAGAGGTAAATCCCCAATCCATCTGAGACGCCGTTCGCCAAACAACAGATTTAGTTCCTGCCCACAGTGGATGTAAAGGGCCGACACCAACATGATGTTCCTAGATATTGGAGTGTGTTTCCATGCAACTGGCTATGGGAATGCACAGCTGTTCCACATGCACTCAGCTAGAGGAGGACTGCAATTCGTGCAGAGGCCATCAGCTGATCGTGACCATCACTTACAAAACACAAGCTGCTGCCTAGCAAAGCAGGTGTATATCACACATCCACCAGGGTGTGAGAGGGACAGAGACAAAAGTATGTTAGGGAAGGTGTGGGTGAGTAAATCGTAAGCATGTTTATGTCACACACCTACCAATATGGGGTTTAAAACACCTGACTGACTATGCATAGCTATTACATGTGTATGCAGTTATTGCATGCGCCACATAGCTTACATGTTGGTGAGCTGTCCAGACGTATAAATGCTGGTAAGTGACATCTGCAACACTGTTGTGATACAGTAGGTGTAGCAGATGAGCCTGTCCACATGAACAGGTATCAGCATCAACACAGCCACACTCTCTAAGGGACTCATACACATTGCCACACTTGGCAGGGTAACGAATACACTCCCTAACTAGTTACTTTGCCACAATACAGTAATACATAGGTATCAATTGGCCCATAGGGGTTATCCTGGGGTTCTATGGTCAATGTGTATGTGATGGTGTCTGACATTAGAGAGCATGCTTCAGTATGTGCAATCAATGGGGGGGTGGTACTAGGTGTGAATGTGGTTGGAAGCATCGTACACCACACACAGACACAGGGTGCTAGTACCAGCTTGCATTGCTTCATGGGTGTGTAGTGGTTGATGGTGCCAGATAGCTGTTCAAGGCTAGGTGAGGGATATACCTTGGCATCAGGCCACACGAGAATGGTCTGCATTATGGCTAAGGGGTGTAGTGTCCAGAATGGCCCACACAGGTGGGTATAGTATTCACCATCCAGTCACCTGGGTTACTATTGTGCGTGGCCAGTGCTGTGCAATGCTTGCCATGTATTTGTTCTATACACCATGACATGGATGGTATTTGGGATGTGCACACGTCCCACATTCATGTACAGTGGCATGTTGAAGTGTACCTGGTTTGTCTGGCTCATGTTGTGTACACAGAATGTTATCAGATGTGATAGTCCTGCCCTCATGTGGTGGGGCTAGGTAATGGACAGCAGGTTGACCCTGCACCTACATTGATAGCATGCTACGGGTGTTCCCTGGTGTCAGTGACATCTGTCCATACAGGGCATATGTGTAAGGCATGGTATGTCCTTTGTTTTTCACATTTGATGGAACCACAGTTGTTGCAGGCGTCCAGTGGGAAACATACTGAAGACACACTGTCTGCAATTATGTGCCTATCATACTGATGGACAGGGTGCCATGGCCTCTGTAGGCCACTGCATTCACACCATAGTTACTATCAGTCACCAATATGCAGTGTACTACACAGATATTGGCTGATGCCTTGGCATGTGTGTGTGTGGGTGTGTGTGTGTGTGTATGAGACATGGGTTGAGAGTGTGCTCTGGGTAATATTGGGGTTGCTAACTGTGATTGCTTGGCCTTGTTGTCACATGTATGGGTATGGATATGCACCCCAGCCTCTCGGCTATTTCACAGCTGTTACCCCTGTACAGTGGACATTGTGATATATACCAGGGCCACCATATAAGAAATTTGGAAAACCCGCTACACATTGGGCCCAGGTGTCACACACGCACACCCACCTCCACACAGGGTATGAGGTACAAACACACGTGTCCCAGAGTTGAACCCCTACCTAACTAGTTTATTACACTACAGCACTATGCAATTACAGTACGCACCACTGTGATTACTTGCAGTACTCCTTCCCCAAAGGTGTATATCACATTGGCTGACATCAGCAGGATTGCTAAAGGGCATTTGACATGTACTGACTGTGACTAGCCTAAAATGCATTTCCCCTACACGACAGTGGAACTCACACAAAACATCCACAACCAACATGTGTGGGTACAGAACCCCTGACAAACATCTATAAAACAATACAGCATGGAGCTGTTATAGGACACACCACGGGGATTACTGGAGGACTCCTTCCCCAAAGGTGTATAACACATTGGCTGACATCAGCGGGTTGCCAAAATACAGCATTTGAAATGTACTGAGTGTGACTTGCCTCTAATGCATAGCTCCCTACACAGGCATTGAAACAAGCACAAAACATCCGGAAGTGCCATGGGTGGGTATAGAACCCTACCAGAGTTCTGAATCACAGTACGCAGTTATGGCACACACTGCAGAGATTACTGGGCTACAACCTTCCCAGAGGTGTATTTCAGGGTGGATGACATCAGCAGCCTTAACAATAGTGTGCCTACCCTAAAAAGCATGGTCTTCTACACAGAGTCAGACAGACACACACACCACACACACAGTTGCCAAGGCTGGGGTTAAAACTCCTACAACTAGTTTATCACACTACAGCAATACACAGTTATGGCATGCACCATATTACTGGCCTATCCCTTCCCTAAAGGTGTATTTCACAGTTGATGGCATCGGCACACTTGTCAAAGTGGACCACTGGAGGTTGTAGTGTCTGTGAATGGACTCAAAAGTATTGCTCCCTACTCTGACAAAGAACACACACACACACACACACACACACACACACACACACACACACACACTTTCCATGTCTGGGAATGGAACACATACTTAACTAGTTTATCACACTACAACAGTACACAGTTACAGGACGAGCTATGGAGATTACTGGGCTACAGCTTCCCAGAGTTGTATTACTAAGTGGATGTCATCAGCAGCCTTGCAAAGGTTGAGCATTTGAATTGTAGGGAGTATGACTAGCCTAGAAAGCATTGCTCTCTACACAGTCACACAGACACACAACACACACACACACACACACACACACACACACACACACACACACACACACACACTTGCCAAGTCTGGGATTCAATCTCCTACCTAACTAGCTTATCACACTACAACAGTACGCAGTTATGGAATGCGCCACAGAGATTACTAGACTACAACTCTCCCAAAGGCGTATTTCACATTGGATGACCTCAGCAGGCTTGTCATAGTAGGGCTATGGGGAGGGCAGTGTGTGTGCATGGGCCATTACCCATTCATCTAGGGGTTGGCATAACACATGCAGGCATACACAGGGTCATATTTCACAGGTACGTGTATACAGTTGCTAGAGGACTTCTTCCTTGTACAGTCATGTTGCACAGCTGGCACGTGCACCACATAGTCTGTTATGCTGACAGATACTGGTGGCTAGTATCTGCAGTGAGTGACATCTGCACCTCATGTGTTTGGGGCCCTTTGGCTGTGTGCTGGGTGGGACAGGCCTGGAGGACTCCTTGTCACAGTCACCATCTTCCACACATCTATGTCAGTCTACCTTTGGATTATTATAGTGTGTTGTCCTTACATATATGTCTGTATTCCTATCCACTGTGTGTGCAAGGCATGAGTGGTGCATACTGATGAGTGTCTGCACTAACAACTGCGACTACTAGATATGTCTGATCCACTGGTGTTTGCAGACATGGCCTTCATGTGTTTAAGTGTATAAGCATGCCCAGTATGGCCATTTGCACTGAATGTGTGGGTCAGGTCCAGGTAGTCTGTACTGCAGTGCTGACCTTTGTGTTGTACACCGACAGGTAGCATGCTGTCTCTGCACGGTATCCATTGATCATTTGGCATTGACTGTTATTACATTTCTGCATAGCGGGGGGGCAAACCTGACTGTTACTATTTCTAGACTGGATTGAGAGGGCACAGCTGACTGTTACTATATGTCTACCTAGGATGGAGGGCACACCTGACACTTGTACATTTTTGCTAGGACTGTACTGGTATGTCGGTTATTTAATTTCAATTTCAGTCTGTAGTCTTACCTATCGTGCTGGCTAGAGGAATACAAGTGTAGTACAGCTCTTAGCTTATAATTAACTACATATTAGTGTCCGACTTCCTAGCCTTCACAACTGACATCCCACTGCCTGGCCTGCTGTAGTCAGTCTGTGTAGGCCTGGGGGGGGGGGTTACCCATAGGCCTCATTCAGAGGCCATAGCACAGCATTTGTTTGTGTTTTTCTACACCTGTCCTGCTGGCTGTGACTGCTGCTGGGTATGTGACCCCCCCCAACTGGCATGTGTGAGTCACTTAACTTGTGGGTGTCCCAGTATTGAGGGTGGTGCTGTAGGGCTGCCTATGTCGGATGCATATAGTACACTCCCTACACATGGTTAGGAACAGGTAGTGTAATGTTTGGCATCCCTTTTACTGTATGTAAAAGTCAGAGAGAGGTGTTATTCCCTGGGTCCATCCCATGTCAGCGTATGTGCTATGCATTGCCTCTTTGCCAAGGCCAGGGCATACTGGGCATGCCTCCTTCTGCCTACTGGGGTAGGCTCAGGTTGTAACTCCTCCAAGTCACTTTGTGCCCATGCAGGCCTTGGCAATGGTGGGGGGCTGTGTGGCCCTGCCCCGTGCTGTTCCTGCTGCAGCAGTTTCCACGGGATCATATTGTGCAGCATGGCACATACAAGGACAATTTAGGTACATGTAGCTGGTGAGTACTGCAAGGCTCCACCGGATGTGTCCAGGCACTAGAACCGTGACTTGAGCATCCAAAACACATGCTCTATTATGATTCTTGTTTGTGCGATGGAGTTTTTGTTCAGGTGTGTGTGCAGTTCTGATGGGTGTCATCAGCCACAGTTCCGCTGCATATCCAACATCCCCCTCTAGGTGACTGTGTGGGATGTCCCCCATTGGCAAATCTCTGGTACAGCTATGTCAGATGCCAGATGTGGAAATCATGATAGCTTCCAGGGCAGCCAGCACACACGTTCATTATTATGCCCTGGGCATCGCATATGACCTGGCAGTTGAAGGAGTGGAAGCCCTTGCAGTTGATGTAGACCCTACCCCGCTCACCGGGTGGTGCTTTGATGTGTATGTGCGTGCAGTCTTCAGCACCCACTACCTCAGGGTATTCTGCTATTTGGTGGAACAGTTGCATATTGCTGGCCAATACCTCACGGATGTTGGGGAAATATATGTGCTCACCGACATGTGCTGACATGGCATCCAGGAACTTGTGGAGTACCCTGGATGCTGATGCTTGTGAGATCCCCATCATATCCCCAGTTGGCCTTTGGAAGGTACCTGTAGCTAGTATTCTTAGGACTACACATACCTTGGTATCCACAGGGATGGGTTCCCCTCTGTTAGTTCTGTGTATGAGGCATGGCCGGTGCAGCTCAACAATTTGCTGTAGGAGGTCCCTGTCCACCCTATTGTGCTCCACTATCTCAAGCTCATGTAGCCCTTGGTAGCTTATGCTGGGTCTGTACACTCTTCTCCGTCTCCTCACTGTGGGTTGCTTGGCAGCATTCACATCCTCACCACCCTCAGCCTCTTCCACAAGTTGTACGATAGCTATTGCAGCCCCTAACATTTTGCTGTTGTGAGCGTTAAAAGTTCTCCGCTTGTTTACACTGGTGGTGTAGAGTGTGGGAAAAACCAGAGGGGTAGGTGTTTGCATAATTTCTAGAAGTGTTCTGGGCTGGGCTGCTGCTTGTGTAATTGGCTGGTTCCGATACATTTCATCTGCCACTTAAGCTAGTACTCCTTGATTACCTTCCTACTGCTGTTTTCCCTTCCCATTGCCTTTCTGTTTTAGCCTTGGGGTGTGCCAAACAGAATGCTCAGCTGTGCACACTGCTGCTATTTCCTGGTTTAACCTCTTTTTTCATCCTGTACAACCCAGTGCGTGGCACGCGCACCCGCTTAGGCTTTGTAAAGAGTGCTAGGCAGGTTTAGACACACCTCTTAGTTTATCTGTGCTAAGCTAGGTGCAACCCCAAGCCACAGGGCACCAATCCACTTACAGTATATGCCTGACACATCCCCATGATGTCACCTACCTCCTAGGCTTGCACCAAGATATTCATACTCTTACACTGTTGGGATCTGGCTCACATCCTGAGGAAAACTGGGATTCACTATTCTTCCCCTCATTTGCATAGGATTGCCTGCTAATGCATAGTTACATGCCTCACACTGAGCCTCCCACCCCTGCAAAAACAAAAAATAAATAGAAAAATGAACTCACTGACATTCACATTCAAAGTTCACTGCTGCTTGTGTTATATCACACTTAAATGTTCATAGTTTGGCTTTGTTTTTATTATGGAGTCTTGCACTTACAACATGGAGAAGGAAAGGGAAATACATAAAACCACTAAAGAAGGGCAGTCTGGATAGCATGTCTGGTAGTAATACAGAATAACATGGCATGATAGCTTTCATTCCAGAATTTCATAGTAACTTAGGTGGATACATATTTTTATCTCCGGTTACCCTTTTCATCATAAACTTACAGCACATACATAATTTTCATTCAGAAACTGATCAGAGGCATGACATCACAGAGTACTCAGAGTGATCTCAATGGTAGGAACATTATGACATCTGGTCTGCAAGAAGGAGCTGCTGCCTCTCTAAATGAAAATATAACTCAAAAGTGGAACAGCTTGAGCCCATAATAAGAAGGTTATATCAATCACATGCAAGTGTTAATGCTAACTTCTTAGAAAGTGAAGCAGACCATTATCTTCTTATTATTGTTGTTACTATGATTATTATTATTATTACTGGTAACAATAGTAGTAGTAATAGATGATTTACTACTGGGCTACCACTAGGTTAAGTTCTGGAACAGTTGTTTTTATACCTTTAAAGGAAACACTGCTGTGTGAAAGGAAGGTAAAGTGTGTGCGTATATTCTTGTTTATTCATACTCAAAATATTTATACACAAAATAAGACAGGTAAAACTTTAAAAAGTATGACAACTTCAGAAGGGCAAATGTCACTCAGAAGAACAATATTTTAAGTTTAATAAAATTAATTTAAAAAATCAATGCATTGGGAGATGGTGAGATTGAGATTAAAATTGAAGATGTGTGTGTGTGTGTGTGTGTGTGTGTGTGTGTGTGTGTGTGTGTGTGTGTAGGAAAATATAGAGACAGGGGGTAAGAGAAAGGAAAAACACAATGAAAAGAGGGTTCCATTCAGAACTGCAAGACCCATAATCTCAAGTGACAGAAATGTTAAAGGTGATGTCCCAAGAATTGCAGTTGTGCTTCTTGCACTTTGAACAAGAGCCTAAGGAAAAGATTATAAATCAGACTGGATAATGAAGATATACACACACTGAGATATGACCACTGTTTTCTACTTCAGAAAAGCTTTATCCTCCTGGGTAATTTCAACTTCAGCTGCCTGAGTCTAAATATTACTCAGCTAAATAGAACTGTTTACTAAATGAACCCCACCTAATCCTCAGTCAATCCTCACTGCTAACACTGTTTATTCCAAAACAACCAAAGAATCAGTGATCAGTACTGTTTCATTTTCTTCTGATCCTTTAGAAACCCAGGGTTCACCCCATTGTGGTTATCGGATATTCTGTGCCTCACCTTAGGGAATTCATAATATCAGATAAATTAATATGTGAGAAAAGGTCTGCTGGTTGTTGAGCATCACAGGAAAGAACACTTTATTTCACGAAGAGAACAGTAAAAGGCATTACCAGTGATATTATGGATAAGACTGGATGGAGAGATAAAACTTGGCATCCCTGGAAAATAATTCATCAGCCTCACTGCTGTTAAGTTGCTTGAAAAATGGTATGAGTAGGAATATCTGCTAAAATGATATCTCATCACAATATGCAGAAATGCTCGTTTGCCTGCCCATGAACACCCTGCTGTAAAGTTAACAGCTCTTGAATGTTCACAAGCAGGTACCCCAGATTATCTTCCTGCAAATCAAAGAGTGGATGATTACCCTCCATCCCCCACTATGCAGTGATTATTTCTTCTTTGTCAACTATCTCACCAAGATATACTTACTTTCTGTCACTTTCTTCCAGATACAAAAATTATTTAACAAGTGCTAGAAATAAATGCATTTTGACTTATTTGCAGGAGCTCACTATGAAATTCAGTTGGCCCCTTTGGGAATTATAAGGTCATGACCTTAACCTGTCCACTCTTTATATTGCCAAGCCAATTATCAACATTCATACACTCTCTCTCTCTCCAGTGGGATCATTTCTTCCTTCTTCAGAAAGAAAATAGTTTTTTCCTGTAATCACTGTTTTGTCAACACATGCTGCCTATTGCCTATGACTCACCCACCTTTGCTTAGCAAATTTTTGGAAAAGACTGATAGCAGCAGAAGACTGGGTTATTAGCTTTGGCTTTCTAAGGCAAATTCGGCAGGAGTTCCAGAAATATTTGAGCACCCTGCCAGCCCTTATAATGATATTGATATAGTCTACTCCAACATGGACAGAAATACACTTACTGGAGCTCTCTTTATTAATTTTCATAAGGCCTTTTATTCACTCATACCTTAAGTACTAAATCCAGGATTTGATGCTGGCCTACTCATCTGGATTGACAATTATATCCTTGCAAGTTCCTTTCCAGTTATCTTTGACTCATTGGCCTCACAGAACAATCATTTAAACATAGAATCGTACAAGGAACAGTTCTTACAGCCATCTTATTCTCACTACTTATAACATTACACCAGATATTACATCTCTAACATCACTGATTGCTGATGACGTTTTTGTATTTTCTTCAGGTAAGAATTCCGTGTATAACCAGAAAGTCCTTCAGATGATTTGTATTTAGTGCCTAACAGAGACTTGCTAACAAACTAAAATAAATACATCAGTAAATCTTGTGTCAAGCTGTTGAGGACCTACTAAAGGTTAAGTCCTCAAGGTCACATGATCTCTCGGATATAATTTTTCGAGTATATCATAATGGTTTATGACCCCTTCTCTCTCTCTCTTTCAATTAGCATGCTGATTTTAGTGTTAAGAAGTTTTTTTTTTCACAATTGAAACTATGTCACAGGGCTTTGGGTATTTTCCTCCAATAAAGACAAACTTCACTGCAATGTAGGTCCTTATTCATATGCTAGAGTATGCCCTCCACTAACACCCACCACCTTCTACAATACCATATTTCAAAGCACTTTTAATATAGCCCGTATTTTCTTCCCGCTTTCTCCATTCTCTAAACAACAACATTCCTCATACACAGATGACTGCCTCGTGTTGTGAGACAGTGAAACATTTCTGCTTGGATCCCTCATCATTAAGCTCCTTTACTTATGACTGCTGTTGTACTCTAAGATACAAGCCAGCAGTCATACTCTTCATACACTCACATCTCTGGACACCAGAGCCCTAACCCTTGAGATACCCTCCCTTTTCTCTGGCAATTAGATACATAATACCTTTTTCTTATTTTGATATTTAACAGGGTAAAGTGGTACATGAGCCATTTTTATCCATTACCTGAGCCTGATAGGCACGTATAACTCCACATATAGGCAATTCAAAAATAGCCAGTCATGATTTTGGAAGGTGGAAGAAAACCACAGTACACATCTGAAATCTATACAGACATAGAGAGAACATGTATACTCCAAGAAGACATTGAGTGGAGGTCTGCCTTGAATGCCAGATCTTGTGGCTGTCAGGCAAACATTTATCAAAGTCAGCCATCACACTAAACTGCATGACAAAGATCTAACCATTGAGTCACTAAGCTGCCCAGAACTAAAATTGGCACAGCGATGTGGAATTCACCCTGCCAAGATAGTCAGTTTGTAGAAGGCATTGCCTAAGATATAAGCACTTTGCTTTGTTATCACTGCACACACCATAGCTTCTAGTACATTTTCTCCATTTTATCATCTTTATATTTTAAACCCAATGACCACTATAGTTCCACTTTAGTAGTACTCTGGACACGCTACTCTTTTGTCTTGAAATTAACTTGTAATCTATGGCATTTCAAGATTACTCTGCAGTCTATACTTGTGATTATAGTCCCGTGGCCCCCTTTCTAAGATCTATACGTCATTCCATAGTATTAACTGGTGACAGGACTACGCTTTGTAATTTAAATTAGGCTCATGCTCTCTGTGTATTCTCATGCTCCCTACTTCTCAGCTTTTGTTAGTTCTTTATATAACAAGCTTCTGCGGACTGCACCTTTGGCACCCATCATAGCTGAAAATGTTTGCAAAACCAATCTGCCATGTTATGAAAAAATACAGATAAATGAATGCTAATACATCTGTGTGAATAGTTGTTGAAATCTCATGTGGGCAGCTCATAGCTCCCATGAGAACAGAAGAAGGCGTTCTAGATAATAAGGACAGTTCATTAACTTTTTCACAGGACAATCCACATACTCAACAAACTGCAATTAGAACCCTTAATTCAAAAATGTGAGATCTTGCAGGACAAAACGCACCTATCATCAATGCAAAGGATTGTACTTCGATTTGTTTTTTGTCCAGATAAAAACTCACTCACTGTTGTAGAATCTGTCTTGTTTCTATTTACTTATATACTATTAAGCTGTTTCAAATTCAAAAGAAATGTTTTATTCAAATCCTACAATAAATTTAGGACATATATAAAGGTATCGCTTTAAAGAGAAGTTTAAACTGCTATATTTGTACATTAGCGTGAACCTGATGATTGCATGTTGATCTATTTTAGTAGCAAAGAAACACCAGTCTACAGAATCTCATCTTTAAAAGTAATTTGCCCTTTTTCTTTCGGTCACGTTGGTTATCCGAGAAGCTTGGATAAATGTAATTAACAATCTGTTACCTTGACATGAAGTAACTTCTCCCTTGCAGTCATGCAGGTTGCGTTGTTTGAGTATTGAGCCGAAACCCCGATGGTTCATTTTTGAAAAGGTACTGCCTTTCTTTCCATTCGGAGACAGATTGAAAGATACATACTTTTTCCTCCGTACAGGGGACCAACGCAGGTGGATTTCCCTTTCCACAACTTGGCTGGCAGGTAGTGTTTGAACCCTGCCTGCAGACTGTAAGCGAAAGTAACCGTAAAGCCGAGAATTGAACTCCTGAAATGTAAGCGCAGACGGTGCAGCAGTTAAAAGGTGCAGGACCTCGGTTTCTTCCTCCAGTAGTCTTAAAGTTGAGCAGAACAATATAAAGTCATTCCACGGCAGGAGCTCCCCACCAAATGTTAAGTGATGGAAAATCTCATGGAGGTACTGGTCAATTCCAGTAACAGACACCACCATGTCATTCTGGACCCCAGGGTCTCGACTGAAGTGATATGACAGGACACTGTAGAGCCACTGGCTCCCCGCAGCTGTGAAATTGCGGGGTGTGAAATGGATTAATGGGATGCTTACCTTCTTGGTATCAGAAGGTAATTCCAAAAGAGGGATCATGGTACTTATGTGTACGTTTAAAATAATATTAGGTGTCCCGCAGACAACGTGTCCAGTTCAGTTATGCTATCCGAAGAGAGAACATCCAGTAAAAAGCCGTAGAAGTGTTTTTACTCAGTATTTAAAAAGGCGGATTTCTAAAAGCACAGACCAAGGCAGCTGCGCAGACTTTTTTTGTACCTGTGAGCCTCTCGGGAAAACAGCTGTGCCTGGGTCCTAGTGCTACTTCTGTATTCAGCCTGTGTAAGGGTCCTTACCTCCACTTAGTGAAGGAGCTCTGCTTCTGTGGCAAAGATACTCACCGATAAGGACTAGAGTTGCCTGAGATTTTACCTGTACATGTCCTAAGGGTGTATTTAAAACATCAAGACTAGAAAGACAATTCAACACTCTGTAGTCAACCCAAGTGGATCATGGGTGAAAGTACACTCAGTACACAAAGGCGATCAGGATTAAAGAAACTGTAATTAAACAATTGGAAAATGTTTGTTTAGATTGGGTTGTTGTTCAGCCCACTTGTTTTGCTATAAGATGGTCTGAAGTTGATAGTAATTGATAGCGGAATCGAGTATTACCTATGGGATAACAAATGAGGTTTGCCACCTTTTCAGATGCCTAAAGTGAGACATTTTTTTTATAAATGTGAGATTTTGCTGGTCAAAACATACCCACAAGTGCAAAGGACGTAACTACTCTTTCTTGACAAAATAAAAGCTTATTATTGTAGCGTTTGAGTTGCTTATGCCATTTCATATAACATAGGTGTTTTAGATAGAAAATAACTGTTTTATGCAACTATTAAAGAAAACTTAGGAAATATGTTTTGCCCTAAGATCTCACGACAGTTGCCATTTTTTTTACTTTTTTTCCCTGCAGGATACAACTGCCCAAAGAGGACCCATCCCTCACAAACAGTGCAGGTGATAACCCAGTAATAGAATAGAGAGGAGAGAAGCCATAACTTGGTCAGCGAGGGACACTCCATACTGAGTTTCTAATACATTTGTAATTCAACAAGGATGTATTCATGTTGCCTAGTTTAGAATTGGGATGTTATCAGTTGTCACTGGAAGAATAATTAATTGATTTGTCCATCAAAATAGATCAATCAGGACATTACTAGTTTCAAGTTAAGTGTTATGCTCTGAAAGTTGCATTAGGGGGGTGGGTTGTCCAGGAAAGGGACAGAAATAGATGCAAAGAAAAGGAAAAAGACTGAAACTGAAAGTCAAGAGAGAGAGAGAAACAGAGAAAGAGGGAGACTGAGAGTGAGAGACCACCAATTAGAGACTTTTGTAAACTGTAGTAATAAAGCATTGTATCATTTGCATAGAGACACACTGAATACCGATACCACAACACAATTTTGCCAGTCATGTTTCGCCATTACAATCAAGAGTTAAAAAATATAAAATGAATATTATGAAAAAAATGTCTGATATATCCTTGTGATTTATGAATGATGAGGTATGACATTTCAATGTTGTTATGCATCTTATTTCTCACATAATTTGTTGAGTAAGAGTTTCCTTAGTAATATGCCCATGTTCTTCGCTTTAAGCTGTAACTGTAGCTCAGTCTGGGATGATTGAAGATGTTTTTTTTTGTCCTGGTGCATTATAAACATATTGTGGTCAGCTTGATTGTACAATTTATAATGAAGTTACTTTTTGTAAGAAAGCATGCACAAAGCTGAGATAGACACGAACTAATAATAAAGAGAAAGTAAAGTGCACTACATTCTAGTATTGTTGAAACTGATTATGTTCACATCAATGTAATAGACATTGGTATCAGAATTTTAAAGAGCTGTCAATTTATATACCACTCCATAACAAATAAAAGCAGTTAAATTCATGTCTCCATATATGATTTCAAGAAATGCAGGAATGTTCATAAAAGGGTTGAGTACCAAAGGGAAAATAAGCAAAATATGCCAATGTACAGGTGTCAGTGTATTTTTAAAGACATGATCAAACTGTACTACACCATTGTTTAGTTTTTAATAACCAACTGATCTACTTTAGCATAAAGGTCTCCAAGGGAGTAGTCAGATACATGAAAAAAAAAATCTAAGATACTAGAACTGCTAAGCTAGATAGACATAATAAAAATTATCTGCCATTCAACAAATTGTTTCTAAATACAGCCACAAAATAACCAGCTAGATTTACCATGATCAGAATAAGTAGACAGCTGGTGTTGTGAGTACATGTAAGGCCAGAATCATTAATGTCTACACAAAGTGTACACAATTCTGAGTGAACAGACAACACTAGCATAACTCATACTTTTAGTTTTCTTACTGATTTCCTTGCAGCCTTAAATATCTAGGGGCATTTATATAGGTTACCACAAAAGTGTAGACTATATCTACACTTAGTATAATTTTTTCCATTTGAATAAACAACACAAAAAATGTGGTAAGGATGTTCTTGAATACAGATTGTGTATACTTAGTGTACATTTAGTGTAGGCGTTCATGAATCTGGCATATAGTTTTACTATTTAAATTTGAACATTAATATCAAATTGCAAATATTATGATGTAGTTACTTCACATTGTTTGATAAATGTGGAAATTGCAATTGTCGTTTACATTTATCCTACTGAACAGTAGTGCTATATATGAAATGATTGAACAGGAATAGCAGTAATCCTGTGTGGCATATTTGGCAAATTGTTTATTTATGCATCCATTTCTGGATATTTTTATTCACAGTGGTGTAAAATGCATGGCATCCTCATCCACTGTAATAATGTTACACTATAGCAGGCAATGTATTGTGTAACATTGTAATATTGTTACACTATAGCAGGCAATGGATTGCGTAACACTGTAATAGTGTTACACTATAGCAGGCAACGCATTGTGATACACTGTAATACTGTTACACTATAGCAAACAATGCATGGTGTAACACTAATACTGTTACAGTATAGCAGGCAATGCATTGTGTAACACTGTAATACTGTTAGACTGTAACAGGCAATGCATTGTGTAAGACTGTAATACTGTTACACTGTAATAGGCAATGCATTGCTTCAGAGTGTAATACTGTTACACTATAGCAGACAATGCATTGCATAACACTGTAATACTGTTACACTACAGCAGGCAATGAATTGTGTAACACTGCGATACTGTTACACTGTAACAGGCAATGCATTGTGTAAGACTGTAATACTGTTACACTGTAGCAGGCGATGCATTGTGTAACATTGTAATACTGTTACACAATAGCAGGTAATGGACTGTGTAACACTGTAATACTGTTACACTATAGCAGGCAATGCATTGTGTAACACTGTGATAGTTTTACACTATAGCATGCAATGCATTGTGTAACACTAAAATACTGTTACACTATAGCAGGCAATGCATTGCGTAATACTGTTACACTACAGCAGATAATGCATTGTGTAACACTGCAATACTGTTGCACTGTAGCAGGTAATGCATTGTGTAACACTGTAATACTGTTACACTGTAGCAGGCAATGCATTGTTTAACACTGCAATACTGTTACACTGTAGCAGGCAATGCATTGTGAAACATTGTAATACTGTTACACTATAGCAGGCAATGCATTGTGTAACACTGCAATACTGTCACACTGTAGCAGGCAATGCATTGTGTAACACTGTAATACTGTTAAACTATAGCAGGCAATGCATTGCGTAACACAGTAATGCTGTCACACTGTAACAGGCAATGCATTGCATAACACTAATACTGTTACACTGTAGCAAGCAATGCATTGTGTAACACTGTGCTACTTTTACACTATAGCATGCTATGCATTGTATAACGTAATACTGTTACAGTATATCAGGCAATGCATTGTGTAACACTGTAATACTGTTACACTATAGCAGGCAATGCATTGTGTAACACTTCAATACTGTTACACTGTAGCAGGCAATGCATTGTGTAACACAGTAATACTGTTGTATAAACAAAGATATAGGGGACTTGCAGACATTGGACCCGACCCAGTTTGGCTTTGTCAAGGGAAGATCATGCCTTTTGAACTTGGTCGTCTTCTTCGAAACAGTCACCAAGGCCATTGATGAGGGAAAGGCAGTCCATACAGCCTACCTTGACCTTGCAAAGGCTTTCGACACAATACCCCACTCGGGTATTGTAGAAAAACTTACCAGCTTAAATGTAAACCCATATGTCACAAGATGGGTTGCAAACTGGCTTAAGGACAGAACCCACAGGGTTAGAGTTGCTGGCGCTGTGTCAGACTCCAAGCCAGTTACAAGTGGTGTCCCACAGGGCTCGGTCCTTGGCCCCCTATTGTTTGGCAGCTACTTCTCAGAAGTACAGGCCAGCATGGGAGGACTTTGGCTGACAAAGTTTGCAGACGACTGCAAACTGGGCGCCATAGTGGAAAGTGCATCGGACACGGATATCCTTCAGAAGGGACTCACGGAAACAGATAGCTGGTGCCAGAGCCATGGCCTGAAGTTAAACACCAAAAAATGTATAGTCATACCCTTCGGGAAAAACAAGGTAACCCCAAGCTACCATATAGGTGGCAATCCACTAAACACAGAAGAGGTTATCAGGGACCTGGGGACCCAGGTTGACAGTGGCCTTTCTTTTGACACTCACATTGCTAAAGTGGTTAGAAAGACCTTCTACATTGCCCACCTGATCATGAAGGGATTCACATCCAGATCTAGTGAGGTCATTGTTCCCCTGTACTCTTCACTTATCAGACCAATGATCGAGTACAATGCCCCATTTGGGATGTATCTCACCAGACATCTGCAGCAATTGGAGAGACCCCAAAAGTTCCTCACCAAAAGGATAAAGGGACTCCAAAATCTGTCATATGCTGCCAGATTGAATAAACTCCAGCTCTATTCAGTCGCATACCGTCTGCTCAGAGGTGACATGTGCCTGACATACAAGGCCATGTCCAACCCGGAATTAATGGACATGCTCCACCTCAAAAAATCCAAATCCACCAAAACCACTAGAGCAAGCGACTTAAACCTCAGCACGGATATAAATAGGACGTGCTGGAGGGATAGATTTATCACTCAGAGACTCCCTATGCTGTGGAATAAAATCCCGGTCCATGTGAGGCAGAGCACCTCGCTGACTCTGTTCAAGAGAAATCTAGACCTGTGGATGGGAGATCGTAGGTTTACCCCGGGAATCATCTCTGTGTCACTGCTGGACAGAGGCACAACAAACTAATGGGCACAGTATTTTTTCATATAAGGGGTGGTGTAAGCCACAAAAATTTGGGCTAGGCTTATAAATGCCTTAGGGCAGATAGCCTAGTATAAACCTATGAACCTATGAACCTATGTTACACTATAGCAGACAATGCATTGTGTAACGCTGTAATACTGTTACAGTATAGCAGGCAATGCATTGTGTAACACTGCAATGCTGTTACATTGTAGCAGGCAATGCATTGTGTAACACTGTAATACTGTTACACTATAGCAGGCAATGCATTGTGTAACACTGTAATAATGTTACAGTATAGCAGACAATGCATTGTGTAACACTGTAATGCTGTTACAATGTAACAGGCAATGCATTGCATAATGCTGTAATACTGTTACACTGTAGCAAGCAATGCATTGCATAACACTGTGCTACTTTTAAACTATAGTATGCAATGCATTGTGTAACGCTGTAATACTGTTACAGTATAGCAGGCAATGCATTGTGTAACACTGTAATACTGTTACATTATAGCAGGCAATACACAGTGTTACTACTGTAATAATGTTACACTATAACAGGCAATGTATCACGTAACACTGTAATACTGTTACACTACAGCAGACAATGCATTGTATAACACTGTAATAGTATTACACTATAGCAGGCAATACATTGTGTAACACTGTAATACTGTTACACTGTAAGAGGCAATGCATTGCATAACACTGTAATATTATTACACTGTAACAGGCAATGCATTGTGTAAGACTATAATACCGTTTCACTGTAACAGGCAATGCATTGCATAAGACTGTAATACTGTTACATTGTAGCAGGCAATGCATTCCGTAACTCTGTGCTTCAATTTACTCTATAGCATGCAATGCATTGTCTAACACTGTAGTACTGTTACAGTATAGCAGACAATACATTGTGCATTTTAGCCAAAAAGGTAACAAGGGAATTAAAACTCCTAATGCCCACAAGACTGCAGCTGTGATACCCATCTCCTGACTTACGTTCCTAGTATCCTATGGTTCCAATGGTCAGGAAGAAGGATGGATTGGATAAGGCTTGGTTGTCCTCATGGGACAGAAGTCATAAAAATGATTAGCATACATAAGAATAGGGAATACATGAATTGTCATATCTGTAAGATTTAGGAATGCATACGAGTATGGAATTTGTAATTCAGTGCCTCATAATAAAAAACTAAAGTGCTTTGTACAGGCCTAGAAGTTACTATAAAATTCTGTGATGAGCTTGTGGTTAGAAGATCTGAAGACATCAAACTAATAGGGTTTTGCTGCTGTTTAGAGGAATGTAAAATTCAAGTTTGCAAGAAAGGTTTGCATGATCTGGTAGAATTTACTTGATGTGCCCAATCACAGTACTATTTGCTGCTCTGATTTTGCTTGCTGGTATAAGATAATTAAAAAAATTTAAAGTATTTGAACGACAACTGATAAGAATGAAAGCCTTCTTGTGCTTGTAAAAGCACAGCTAAAGATAAACTACTGTTTTCTGAACCTGGACTAATCCTATGAAAGTCTTCTTTTTCTTTCAGCTGCTCCCGTTAAGGGTCACCACAGTGGATCAACTGTTTCCATTTCTTCCTGTCCTCTGCATCTTGCTCTGTCACACGAACCACCTACATGTCCTCTCTCACCACATCCATAAACCTTATATTAGGCCTTCCTCTTTTCCTGTTACCTGGCAGCTTCATCCTTAGCATCTTTTTCCCAATATACTCTGCATCCCTCCTCAGCACATGTCCAAACCAATGTAATCTTGCCTCTCTGGCTTTGTCTCCAAACCTTCCAACCTGGGCTGACCCTCTAATATACTTATTCCTAATCCTGTCCATCCTTGTCACACCCAGTGCAAATCTTAACATCTTCAACTCTGCCACGTCAAGCTCTGACTCCTGCCTTTTTTGTCAATGTGACTGTCTCCAACCCATATAACATAGCTGGTCGCACTACCCTCTTATAGACCTTCCCTTTCACTCTTACTGGTACTCGTCTGTCACAAATCACTCCTGAAACTCTTCTCCACCCATTCCATCCTGCCTGTACTCTCTTCTTCACCTCTCTTCCACACTCACCATTACTCTGAACTGTTGATCCCAAGTATTTAAACTCATCCACCTTTGCCACCTCTACTCCCTGCATCCTCACCATTCCTCTATCCTCCCTTTCATTCACACACACATATTCTGTCTTAGTCCTGCTGACCTTCATTCCTCTTCTCTCTATAGCATATCTCCACCTCTCCTGGGTCTCCTCCACCTGTTCCCTACTCTCACTACAGATCACAATGTCATCTGCAAACATCATAGTCCACGGGGACTCCTGTCTGATCTCGTCTGTCAACCTGTCCATCACCATTGCAAATAGGACAGGGCTCAGAGCTGATCCTTGATGTAATCCCACTTCCACCTTAAACGCATCTGTCACTCCCACCGCAGACCTCACCACTGTCACACTACCCTCGTACATATCCTGTACCACTCTTACATACTTTTCTGACACTCCCGACTTCCTCATACAATACCACAACTCTTCTCTAGGCACCCTGTCATATGCTTTCTCTAAATCCATAAAGACACAATGCAACTCCTTCTGACCTTCTTTGTACTTCTTCATCAACACTCTCAGAGCAAACATCGCATCTGTAGTGCTCTTAGGTTCATAGGTTGGTACTAGGCTATCAGCCCTAGGGCCTATACAAGCCTAGCCATCACAATTCCCTGGCTATTTCCTGGCATGAAACCATACTGCTGATCACTAATCATTACCCCCCTTCTTAACCTAGCTTCCACTACTCTTTCCCATAACTTCATGCTGTGACTGATCAATTGAATCCCTCTGTAGTTACTACAGCTCTGCACATCACCCTTATTCTTAAAAATCGGTACCAAAACACTTTTTCTCCATTCCTCAGGCATCCTCTCACTTTCTGAGATTTCATTAAACAATCTAGTTAAAAACAACACTGCCATTTCTCCTAAACACCTCCATGCTTCCACGGGTATGTCATCTGGACCAACAGCCTTTCCATTCTTCATCCTCTTCATAGCTATCATCCTCTTCATAGCTATCCTTACTTCCTTCTTACTAATCCACTGCACTTCATGATTCACTATCCGCACATCATCCAACCTTCTCTCCCTCTCATTCTCTTCATTCATCAGCCCCTCAAAGTACTCTTTCCATCTGCTCAACACATTGTCCTCACTTGTGAGTACGTTTCCCTCATTATCCTTTATCACCCTTACCTGCTGCATATCTTTACTAGCTCGGTCCCTCTGTCTACCAATCAGTACAGGTCCTTTTCTCTTTCCTTAGTGTCCAACCTTTCATACAACTCTTCATATGCCTTATCCTTAGCCTTTGCCACCTCTCTCTTTGCCATGCACCTTATCTCCTTATACTCTTGTCTACTTTCTTCATCTCTCTGACAATCCCACTTCTTCTTCGCCAACCTCTTTCTCTGTATACTCTCCTGTACTTCTTCATTCCACCATCAGGCGTCCTTGTCCTCCTTCCTCTTTCCAGATGTCACACCAAGCACCTTTCTAGCCATCTCTCTTACTAGCTCTGCTGTAGTTACCCAGCTATTTGGTAACTCTTCACTGCCACCCAGTGCCTGTCTTAACTCTTCCCTGAACTCCACCTCACAATTACCCTTTTTCAATTTCCACCATTTGATCCTTGGTGCTGTCCTCACACTCATCCTCCTCTTCTTGATCACCAATGTCATCCTACAAACCACCATCCTATGCTGCCTAATTACACTTTCCCCTGTCACCACTTCACAGTCTCCAATCTCCTTCAATCCTATGAAAGTAAAGATAATAGATATTTTGTTTAAAAAGATCAAAAGTTATTTTGGAAACGTAGATTTTTTTGTGTATGTGTGGAAGACTGTCCACTTTAAATAAATAATAAATTCAAAGGTCAATGCACTTTTGGAATAAGTAACCATGCTCTCTTTCCTGGATTCTGAGTCTCAGCTATTGAAGTTTCAGACAAACATCACTGTGCTGTGATTCAACCAAATATCATACTTGCTGAGGAAACACACTAGATCAGGAAAGGCAGCAGAGAAGTGTGACTTTACTAAGGTGCACTTGTACCATCAATGACTGAACATGGGGAGAATTCCTCAAATAAAACTGAGCACATAGCCATGAGACATAAAGGAAGATATTTGACGACCACTGAAAATAGCACTGTTGTCTGCATTAAACTGTGATCACAACAGTCAGAGGCAAGAGGATAGATGGGGGATGGATGAGGGAGTGAAATATGCAATAGGAAAGTGGATCAGAAAGCAGGGTTAGACTTGTCAGAAAAGAATATGACTTGTCTGAGGCAGAGTTGACAGAATGGGTGAATTGAGATATCACTTCATGATGATGGACACTTTCCTAATTTTGTTGTGTCCATTGCTTTGTAGTTTAAGGAGTAATAGAAGTGGAAGCAAAATGAACCTGTATCCAGGGAACATGTCTTGCAGGCTCAAGTGGGCCAAAGACAATTGGAAGGTAAAGGATAAAAAATAACATCCCAATGGCACAAGAAATTAAGAGCTACATCCATTTTTCTCATCTCTTACTATGTGACTCATGAACTCAAACACATCTAAAAACAGGTAAACAGACTGCTGGATAGGTAACTACATCTCCCCTAAACAAGGACTGTGCTTTCACATGGCAGTCACATATTAAGGTGATGGGATGCTGTGTTTAACAGAATATTCCCTGATGCTGGATGAGGCTGTCTGGTTATTCAAAAGGGCTGCTTTCTACCTGAGTAGCACTCAGTCTGAAATAAACTATATTGTTGAGAAAAATTTAAATGTAGTAACAGGAGCTAAGCAAAACTGTAAAGGGGCTTCACATTTATCTTCACAATGTGCTCATATGATCACAATGCTTAGAAATTCAGAAGTTTGAAAATGATAATTCACTATGTAACTCTAATTAAATGTAGCAGGTTTCTATGAAACAGCATACCTTGCAAGAAGTTTAGAAAGTAAACAGTCAATGACTACCTCATAAGTCAAAGTCCCCCATACTTTTCATGAAGGAATTGTGCTCCCTGTAACCCCTACCTTATATATATTCTGGTTGTGGTTATCACTCCACTGGAATCCCTGCTAGTTCAACTATTGGTCTTAGCTCTTTCTACAGATGGTCACTGCCAAAATCTATTACAAGTCCACATATGCAAGAGTTCATTACAAGATGGTTGTATGCCCAGCAAATTATTTAAAAGAACATTCTGCCCTCACATACATGAAAACTCAACTGAGAGCTTTCTTTGATCCTTACAACTTTATCCCAGGCTCATGCATTTCACTGAACACAGTTAAATATTTTGAATTCTTTATTTCACTGCTCCAGTAGCATAAGGCTGCAAAGCCCATTGCCCATTTATTATTCATCCAGTGTATTGTCTCCTTTCTGGAGGAATTTATGTCCTCCATCATTATGTACCTCTGACACAGTCAGATAGTACAGTTGTGTACACTTACCATAAATGTAGATGTTCGAGTGTATTCACTGTTGCAGTCATCACATTTGGGTTAGGCCTGCCAGGGTTGCCCTTGGCCAGTCCAAATACCAGAGACAGTATTTCTGCATTGGTTGCTGTCACTTGAGGACTGACATCAGGTTGTCAGTAGTTTAAAGTAAGGCACCCAACACCATTACATCAGTCTTTCTTGCCCTAACCTGTCAGGAGCCCCCAAGTAGGAGGCCAGGCTCTGGTGGAAGAACCCCACCAGTGGACAATAAATACCAATATGTCCTTTGTAAGGAAAGGAAAACAATAAGGCATAATGGTAATGAAAGGAGAAAGAGAAGAAAGGGGGATGGAGGGAGGGAAACCAGGACTGTAACAGTGAATACACTTGAACATCTACATTTATGGTAAGTGTACACAACTGTACTATGTTCTTCGTGTTTCACTGTTGCACTCGTCACATTTAGGTTGATTCACAAAGATGAGGAAAAGGGTGGAAGCAATCAATGAAACTAAGGGCTGGTAGGATGCCCTGCAAGACTGCAGAAGCAAACCCTGCTGTGGATTTGAAGAAGAGGGGCAGGTGGTAATGCTTGGTAAAAGTGTGAACAGATGTCTAGGTGGCAGCCTCCAGGATATCCCTGGTGGGGACTCCTCTGAGGAAAGCCACAAAGGTGGAGGTTGCTCTTGTGGAGTGTGTCCTGACCCCCCTGGGTGGAGGCTTTCCATGCTGTTTGTAGCAGAAATGGATGCAGTGTGCTATCCATTTGGAAATGGTTTGTTTGGGGATGGCTTTGCCTTCTGCCCCTGTAGCAAAGCTAACCAGCAATTGATCAGACTTTTTGAAGGATTTAGTTCTGTCTAGATAGAATCTGAGCTGTCTGTGCACATCTACAGAGTGAAGAATCCTTTCCCCCTTGTTCTGGGGATTAGGAAAAAAAGGTGGGCAAATTAATGAATTGGTTGAGAGCCACATCGGACCCCACCTTGGGCATGAAGGATGGGTTAGTTCTGAGGGATACCCTGTCTGCATGAAAGATGATGAAGGGTCCACAGCCATGAGTGCTTGCAGCTCAGAGTCTCTTCTGGTTGAAGTGATGGCCAGAAGGATTGCTGTCTTCCAGGAGAGAAATTTTAGCTCTGCAGAAGAAGCTGTTTCAAAAGGGGGCATGGTGAGCTTTTCCAATACAAAGTTAAGGTCCCAGGCTAGTTTTGGTGCCCTTCTGGGTGGCTTCAAGCTGCTAGCCCATATTAGGAACTGTTTGATCAAATGGTGGGAGAAAAGGGGCTGCTCAGTGGGAAAATGAGCAGAAATAGCAGAGGCATTAATTTTCATAGAGGAGAAAGAGAGGCCACTGTGTAGTAGGTCAGCTAAGTAATCCAGGATGAGAGGGAGGGAGGGCTGTGCTGTATTGGCTCCCTTAGCCTGGATCCAGGTGCAGAACCTTTTCCATTTATCAGCATAAGACTTTCTGGTGCTAGGATGTCTGGCCTCACAGATAACATCCAGAACCTGTTTACTGAGGTTGGCAGATTGGTTTGGGGTTAGGGAATAAGCCAAGCTGCCAAATTGAGTGTCTGCAATTGGGGATGCATGAATTCTCCTTCCTTCTGGGTCAGGAGGTTTGGAATCTGAGGAAGATGCCATGGGGGCATCGAGGACAGGCTGTGCAGCAAGGGGTACCAGTGCTGCCAGGGCCAGCCTGGAGCTATAAGAATGGTCCTTGGTTTTTCCTCCCTTATTTTGAGCAGTACCCTGAGGATGAGAGGTAGGGGAGGAAAGGCATAGACCAATAGATTGACCCAGGGGATGGACAGGGCATCCACTTTCCAAGCCATGCAGTGATGCTCCCTAGTACAGAATTTGCTGAGCTAATGGTTGGTGTGGGAAGCAAAGAGGTCGACATCAGGGTTTCCCATTTCTGAGTTTTTTAGGGTGAAAGTACTTCTGTTGAGTTGCCACTCATGTGGGTCCAGAAGATTTCTGCTTAATTGGTCTGCCAGAGAGTTGAGGGGGCCTGGTAGAAATTGTGCTAACAGGTGTAGTTGCATGGCAGAGGCTGTATGCCAAAGGGTCATGGCCAGTCTGCATAGAGGGCAGGAGTGAGTCCCTTCCTGCTTGTTGATGTACCACATCACAGTGGTGTTGTCTGCTTTGATCAGGAGAGCCCCTGGAGCTATCAAGGCATGCTGCACAGCCATCATCTCTTTTTGATTGATGTGCAGAGGGATTTGCTGTGGGCTCCATTGGCCCTGTATGCACTACCATCCAGGTGTGCACCCCAAGCATAGTCTGATGCATCTGTGGTGAGGGTCTGGCTGGCGGGGGTGGGGAGAAAGGCATTCCCTTGTTGTGGGAGCATGCTGTTGCCCACCAAAGAAAATATTTTCTGAGGCAAGGAATTATAGGTAGAAGAGTTTCCAGGTCTTGAGAGTGTTGACACCAAAGGCTGTTTAGGTACCACTGAAGTTTCCTCATATGCAGTCTGGCATATGGAATGAGTAGTATTCAAGATGCTATTAACCCCAGAGCTTGCAGGATCTTCCTTGCAGTTACCTGGAGCCTGGTGGCTAGTTGAGAGAAATAGGTTGTCAGGAAAATTTGTTTCTCTGGAGTAAGGTATGCCGTCTGGGAAGCTGTGTCCAGACTTGCTCCCAGGAAGATTATTTTTTGGGTGGGCACCTGTTTGGATTTCTTTTCATTGATTGTATACCCTAGGGAGGTTAGTAGGGTATTTACAAAGGCTAGGTGCTTGAGCAGCTTCTCCTGGCTGTCTGCCTGAATAAGGCAGTCTAAGTATGGGTAAATCTGAATATTTCTTGGTCTGCAAAAGGCAATGGCCAGAGCCAGACATTTTGTGAAAACTCTGGGAGCAGTAGATAAGCCAAAGAGCAGTTTGAAGTTTTGGATCACCAGGAAGGTGTTTAGAATGGATAGATTGAGGATGGGGTTCCAGGTGCCCTTTTTTTGGGCACCAGAAAAAGTCTGGAGTAGAAACCTTGGCCTATCTGTTCTTCAGGAAAGTGTTCTACTGCCTTCACAGAGAGCAGGGAAAGAATTTGCTTTTGAGCCTCTGCCCACTGAATTGGTGGTAAATCTGGGAATCCTTTTGGGGTTTGAAGGGTGTGGAAGGAAAATTTGTATCCCTGAGACACAATGTTCAGAACCCAGTGGTCCTTGGTAATAGTAGCCCAGGTGCTTGAGTGAAAGGAGAGTTTTCCTCCTAGGGGTAAGTGAAGGTGGGCAGAGGGAGGGGTGGAGTAAATGAGTGCTGTATTGGCTCCCTTAGCCTGGGATGTGGCTTAGAACTCCCTGGTTTTGAAGAGGAGGTAGTCCACTGCTTAGATCTCTGCATTTCCTGGGACTTCTGTCTTGGGGGTCTGCTTCCACGGGGCCTAGAGTGGGCTGGTTTACTGGGAGCAAAAAAGGACCAGTGTTTGGAGGGACAATGCTTGTTGAACCTAGGGGGCTGGACCTGCAAGAAATCCTTAACTATTTGCATAGATTTTGCTTTTTCTTCCATTTTTTAAGACCCTTACTGTCTTAATGCCAAACGAATTATCTTTGTGCAAGGGGGCATCAAACAGTTTAGATTTGACATGATCTGGCATTGGCTGTTCCCTAAGCCATGCATGCCTTCTAATGACAGATCCAGTGACTGCTGCCCTGCAAGAAGTTTCTAGGGCATCAAAACCGCATTGCAAGGTGTGTTTAGTTACTTGACTTGCAGATTGCATTAACTCTTGTAAATCTTTAGATTCTGCCCCACCAGTGGAAAATAAATACCAATATGTCCCTTGTAAGGAAAGGAGAACAATACGTTAAAAAGGTAATAAAAGGAGAAAGAAAAGAAAGGGGGATGGAGGAAGGGAAACCAGGACTGCAACAATGAATACACGAACATCTACATTTATGATAAGTGTACACAACTGTTCAAATTGTGAAACCAGAACAGTTAAAAAGCAAATAAAAATGGCAGCAGAAGAACCACAGCAACACTGATTTTATTGTAGATAAAGTAAGCACTTTCGTCGGTGTACTCCACCAACTTCATCAGACCACAACTGTACTATGTTCTTCGTGTTTCACTGTTGCAGTCATCACATTTGGGTTGATTCCCAAAGCTGAGGAAAAGGGTGGAGGCAGTCAAGGAAACTAGGGGCTGGCTAGGATGCCCTGCAAGACTGCAGAGGCAAACCCTGCCCTGGATTTGGAGAAGAGGGGCAGGTGGTAATGCTTGGTAAAAGTGTGAACTGAGACACAATGTTCAGAACCCAATGGTCCTTGGTAATGGCGGCCCAGGTGCCTGAGTGAAAGAAGAGTTTTCCTCCTAGGGGTTAAGTAAAGGTGGGCAGAGGGAGGGGGTGGAGGTGGTGAGTCATTGTGAGTTCTTACCATAAGGGGGTGGCTTAGAACTCCCTGGTTTTGAAGTGGAGGTATTCCACTCCTTAGATATCTGCATTCCCTGGGGCTGCTGTCTGGGGGGCTCTTCTTCCATGGGACCTAGGGTGGGACAGTTTACTGGAAGCAGGAAAGGACCAGTGTTTGGAGGGACAATGCCTGCTGAACCTAGGGGGCTGGACTGGCAAGAAATCCTTAACTGTTTGCATAGATTTTGCTTTTTCTTCCATCTTTTTAAGACCTCTTCTGCCTTAGTGCCAAATAAATTTTCTTTGTGCAAGGGGGCATCATACAATTTAGATTTGACATGATCTGGCAGGGGCTGTTCCTTAAGCCATGCATGCCTTCTAATGACAGATCCAGTGACTGCTGCCCTGCAAGAAGTTTCTAGGTCATCAAAACCACAGTGCAAAGTGTGTTTAGTTACTTGACTTGCAGAATGCATTAACTCTTGTAAATCTTTAAATTCTGCCCAAGCAGGAAAGAAAGACATTTTTTGTTTAAGGAGTTCCAAGATATGTTGCTGAAATTTCAGCATATGTTACTAACAATTTAGGACCCTGATAGCAAGAGTAGCTGAGGTCTATACTTTCTTACACCATCTGTCCAATACTCGGGAATCCCTGTCTGATGGGGTGGGATTCTTAGTAGAGGTTGCTTTAATCCCTTTTGGCCCTTGAGAAATGACCTTGGGGTCAGCTGTAGGATTTTTAAAAAGATATTTGTGTGAGTCAGGGACTCTATAGTACCTGTCTGGTTTTCTGGGAGCAGGCGGAAGGGTGTCTGGAGTTAATCTGGATTCGAGGAAAACATCCTCCACAACATCCAGGACTGGGGGGATGGCTAAGGGTCTGTGCATTTAAGACTGAGGCAAGCTAGCTGGTGCCTGAGAGTGGGTCATCAGTTTCTTGGGTGTGGTTCATACCCTGGGCCTAAGAAACTCAGTAGTTTTAGAAAGATTGGTAGTCACAAAAGAAGACGTTGGTTTGTGCCGAGATTCGGTAGTGTGAAGGACTTCCTCGGAAGCCAGTGCCTGCTCAGTGGCTCTGGACCCATCCAAGGTTGAGACGACCGCAGAATTCTTAGTTGAAGAAGAGTTTTGGGGCATACTGGACTCCAAAAGAGTCTTGGTAGCAGCCTGTGAATCAACAGAAGCTGGCATCAGGGGCTGCAAAAGCCCTCACTGAGTACCGAAGAACTGGCAACTAGCTTAATGGAAGCATCATCATAGGTTTAGACCTGTGTGGTCTGTCTCTGTCTTTATCTTTATGTTTTTTCAGAAGATCTGCTGTCAGATGGCTTACCGAAGCCATATTGGAAAACTAGGACTGTAAGCAAAAAATAGCTGGCTGCAATAAGGGCCTGATGAAGGATAGTTCTGGCATTGACCAAAGCACAGATGTGATAATGAGGGACGCCGTGGTCTGGGCTTAAACAAGTGCTGCAGTAAAAGTGGAAATCTCGGTGTGGTATTTTTTTTTCCACAGGCAAGACAATTATTAACTTTTTCTGATATCGGTTAGTGCAAGAAAAAAGAATCACCAATGTGGTACTTAGCTTTAGAAGACTTCAACTTCAAGTCAGTAAGTTAAAGGCTGACCGGCACTTGTGCGAACTGCTTCTGCTTTGGGCTCCATGACAAGAAAGACTGATGTAATGGCGTCAGCTGCCTTACTTTATACTACTGATGACCTGACGTCAATCCTCAAGTAACAGCAACTGACGCAGAAATACTAAGTCTCTGGTATTCAGGCTGGCCGAGGGCTACCCTAGCAGGGATAACCCAAATGTGATGACTTTAACAGTGAAACACAAAGAACATCATTAGTTCCTTCTGCCTAGGCACTGCCCACAATATGACTTAGGCTGTATACTGGCTTGTCAAGGTAACAGCTGATTTAAAAGTAGTGGACACCTAGTTGTGGAACACGTTGCTGTTGTTGAACTACAATTTTCCTCAGAAGTTTAAACAGTATCAGAGCATATCTTTTAGAGTTAAACTGCAGCCGAAGTCTTTGAAAACCACCAAACACATGAAGTTTATTAGCTTGCATATGTTTTTATTTTTTTTTATTTTACTGCCTAAAATGATTTTCCTATGAAATGCATTAGTAATTGTTTTTTTTTTTTCTTTTTGGTTTTACTGGTGATCGTCAGCCATTAAAAAATGTCAGATAGAAGAAATGCTCTAAACTATCGCTTAGTACTGAAACCTTTCCTGCATCTTGTATTAGTTATCTTCTTCACTGTTGAAAACTAGATCAGGAATAGTTAAAGTGCTAAGTGATAGTGTCTCATGCATGCAGGTATTTGCAGTAATTATTTTTTTTTTAAATATTCAATATTGCTTAAAGGGACATTATATCAACTCTTAAGAAAGTCATTTGCCTCAGACTGAAACATAAATGTTGCAACCCATGTTGCTAAAATCCTTTCACTTTGTGAGATCACAGTTAGCCCCTACCCGAATATCACTTTATCTATCCTATTCCCATTACAGTTTTGATTTTCATGTATAAACTGCAAGCCTGTTACTGTAGTTCATGCCTACTTTTTTTTTTTTGTTATGACATTGATTGGACTGGTGGGGCAAAAGGGGCAACAGCATGCTTTACAACCTCTTAGCACAAGAAATATGGAATAAACATACAATAATGGGGAGACAACAGCCAAAATATAGGGGCATATTTTAAATATTGCTCTCATAAACTTAGAAAGTTGCTAGAATAACAGGATTTGTATTAGCAAGCATTTTTTCTGAAGGATATGAAGCCTCAAACTCAAATATATGTCATTATTTACTAACTTCAGTGCTGGGTCATTTGCCATAAGATCACAAAATTTATGAGGAAAAGACCAAAAATATGATGTAAAAATTTGGATATTCTGAGAAGATCTGGACTGTTGAGAGCTATGGAAACAGCCCAAGATGCAAAGTGTTGGGGGGGATCACAATCAGCTGATCAAGGTCCCTCTTTAGTGTAATACCGGCTTTTAAAAGTTGGTGTAGCATTTGCAGTCAAACCTCAGCACTGTAGCAGTCTGTGTGTGGGCTAAACTGCGACAACTGTTTGCTACATTTTAGCAAAATGTTTACTGCATTTTAAAGTCAAAGTAAACTTTATAGTCGTTTATATCTGCAAATAGTGCAGCTGAACAAAATTATGTTGCTTCGTTCCCGAAACACAAGTGCTACCTAAATGAAATTTTGAGTGTCAGCTCTCTTACAGGAGAAAAACACAAAAAGACAGACATGATAGGTATTAAAAAATAAACAATAACTATAGTACAAAAGTAAATATCTAAGTAGCTGTCGCATATGCTTGCACTCTATTTATTACATTGGACAGCAATGACTACTAGATAATTTAACACATGAAAAGAAAAGTACACTATACACAGAGGTGAGATTGGGTGATATTGCACATAAGGAAGTGACTGGAATTGCACTTAAATGAGAATATATTAATTTTAGTATGCAATAAATAAATAGAATTACTGTATGGAAAAAAAAAAGAAAAAGAATGAAAGGGTAACAATCTATTATAGATTTGATACATCCAGATTTATGTCTGCATTAATGAGTCTTATTGCAGTTGGATAAAAACTATTCATGAATCTGGAGGTCCTCCATAACCTTCTACTAAAGCAAGTTTAGTGAGCCAACCATATGCTGGATGAGAAGTGTCATACAGTATTTTGTGGGACCTCTTTTTACATCTCAGTTCAAAGAGCTCCTGTAAGGTAGGAAGACTAGTGCCCACAATCTTTTCTGCTGTTCTTATTATTCTTTGCAGCTTCTTCCTTTCAGCCATTGTGCTGTTACCAAACCATACAGTGCAGCTGCTGGTGATAATTTTCTCGATGGCTTCTATATAGAGGTAATTAGAGCATTCATAGAGAGCTTTGCTTTTCTCAGCCTTCTTAGGAAGTGTAGTCGCTGGTGGACTTTTTAATTAGCTGGCCTCTGTTTGTACTCCAAGAAATATCCTCTGATATATGTACCCCCAGGAACTTTGTAGTTTGGACTCTCTCCACTTCTTCACCATTGATCTTGCATATATACATTTACTAATTAGTAATAATAGGACAGACACTTACATTTAGAGTATTAAAAAGGAAAGGGTATTAAAAGTAAAAAGAAAACTTTCTTTTTTTTATTTATTTTTTTTATTATTATTACTAAAATATGTGCATTGAAGCACTCCAGGAGGGTAGGGTGTAAACTATAGCAAATAATGTGTTGCAGTGTAAAACACATAATGCTTTTTTTTAACATGAGAGAGAAAGTGCTCCATGCAGGTGTGTATAAACTGCAGCAGTTTGCTACAGTTTAAAAGAGGCAGTGTTTTTTTTTCTTTAACTAAGACATGAATGCTGAAGTGCTTGATGCAGGCTATATAAATGTAAATTTGACAGATAATACGTTGTTAGATTTATTTTCTTGAGATAAAGAAGGAAAATTTTCCATAGTGATATAATTCCAATATTTAGTTTGTGGTTTTGTTTTATAATTTATTACAATTTTTTATAATTTTGAAATAATGTTTCCTATATTGGATTTGTTATATATAATCTTGTATAAATAATTTATTAATTTGGGTCTTTCTTTGAAAAGGAATTATTAAGTATTTTTCAAAGATCTTGGAAATGAGTAATACTTTGTAAGAGTAGCTAGTCTTGTGTTGCCAAATCAAAATCGTTCATAAGATTTTGAATTTCTATAACTTTTTCATCTTTAATACAATGTTGCAAACAAATTAAACCTTTAGCTTCCCATGAAGTAAATATTTTTTTGTGTATCTTATCAAAACATTTTGTAATATTAAAGGGGATTAAGACTTCAAGCCAGATTTTAATGTCAACATTAGCAATAATAAATGTTCTAAAATTGTTAAGAATAAGGTTTATAGAGTTAAATTGTGTAGGCATAGAAATGTATTGTGAAATAAAACAGAGAATTTACCAACATTTATTGACATGATTCTCTAAAGAAAGGTTAGTTGAGAGATTATTTTCATTTTGCAAAATAGTTCAGTGTACAGATTTCTAGTTAGAAGTATAATTTGGATCCACCCAATTCAGGATGATTTTAAATGTTAAAGCTTTATTCTGATTTTCAATATCTGGAAAGTCTATCCCTCCCTGGTCCCATGGTCTGATGTGATGAAGAAAAGCTTTTTTGTTTCTATTAGGGAGCCAAAGGAAATTTAGTAAGAACTTATTTATAATTTTGATGAAATGTTGTTCAGGAAATATAGAAAGAGCTTAAGTTATATATAATATTTTGTGTAGAAGAATATTTTTTTTGTGAAATGAAGCCTGTCCTCAAAGGAAATGAAAATGTTGTTCCATTTTTCTGTAGTGTTTTTTATTATATTTATAATATTATTATAGTTGGCTTTATTGCCTCTTTTATTGTACTATGTAAAAATACCCAGATAATCCAGAGAATTTGTTTGTTTCTTAATAATATGATTTTTGCAAATTTGTATTTTTTTCTTTTCATTTAGTAACATGCAATTTAATTTTAATTTGTTAAATTGAAGACCAGATTTTAATTGACATTTTTATTGTAGATTTGAGTTCTGTTAAAGTTACTCCTGAATTAGGTGATATTAGTAAAACATCATCCACAAATATAATTTTGGAGCAATATTGATTATATATATCAATACCATTAATCTTTGGATTATTTCTAATTAGAATGGCAAAAATCTCAATGGCAAGTGCAAACAAGATAGAAGATAATGGGAAACCTTGTTTGGTACCCTTTGATAAAGGATTAGATTCTGAAGTGAAAGGTCCTAGTTTAAAATAAGTTAAGTTATTATTATAATTTTTTTTAAAGAGAAGTAAAGGAAGAGGGAAAATCAAACAAATTTAAAATTTTAAATAAATACTCACAATTTAAAGAGTTGAAAGCTTTTTCAATCTCCAGATCAATTATCAAGACTTTTTCATTTCCTCTATTCAAATACTGAGTATGGGTTAATGTTTTTTAATGTTATTATGGATATATCTTGTGTGTATAAAACCTGTTTGGTCATCATTGATAATATCAGATAATGGTGATTTTATTCTGTCTGGGAAATGGAAATGAAGATCTTGTAATAATTATTTATAAGAGAAATTGGGTACAGATTTAAGGGTCTTTGTTTTCTTTTAGAATGGGGATAATTAATGAATATCTCCAAGATGGAGGAATCTTGCCTTGTAATTGAATTTCAATCAATGTTTTATGGAAGAGAGAGAAAACTGATGGAGGAAAGGGGTTTTATATTTCTATAATTATACCATCCAATCCTGGTGCTTTATTAGACTTAGTTTTTTATTTTGTCAGTAACTTCTTTATAAGAAATTTACAATTGAAAATTGGATTTTAATTCCTCTATTTTCCTAATCTTACTAGAAGCTAAGTTTAATTTGGAGAGATTGGCCTCATGATTAATAGAATTATTATGGTCTGTATAATGATATATAACAGATCAAGAATGTCTCTTATATCTGCACTTTCTTTTTTGTACCTTCATGTAGTATTTCAACAATATTGTTAGACTTAGAATGCATTTTAACTCTCCGAGATAATTTATGAATTTGCTTAGGTGATAAAGAATAGGAATTAAATTGTAACCTTTCCATCGCCATATTTGATTTATGTGATAAGATATCAAGGTATTTCTTATTTAGTTTGTCAATTCTTTTTTTATTATCAGTTTTATTTTTGGAAATGTTGGGTTTAGCTAATAAAAGTTGATATTGGATGTTTTGTATTTCTGAATCCCATTCTTTAAGTTTATTTTTCAACCAAGTTAAAACTTTACCATAAATATAAGCTTTTAATGCATCCTAAATAATAATTATATTAACATCTGGTGTGGTTTGTTTTGGGGATAAATGTATTTCTGAGATTAGCCATGGTCTAAAATCTTTAATTTTAGTTATATAGGCTGGGATTATATATTAACAAGTTAGTCTTCTGAAGTCAGTTTGAACCTTAAATATAAGAGCATCATGATCAAACATAGGACAAGGTGTTATAATAAAAAAAAATAATTCTGGAGTATAAATCCTGGGAAATTAAAATTTTATCTATTCTTGTTTGGGTACCAAATTTGTGATCTTGATGTGAAAATTTTAAAGATTTGATATCCTTCACTGTAAATGTGTCAAGTAACTTAAATGACTCAATTCACTTTTTAAGAATTTTTGCTGTGGAAGTAAGCCTTAGTATTCTTCTATTAGTGTCAGAGTTATCCAGAATGCAATTAACATCTCCTCCTAGTATTAAGTTACCTTTGTAGGCGTTTAAGATAAAATCTAAATGTTTTCTGGCAACATTTACTCCCATACCAAGAAATCAAGAAACATTAACCAATGTCCAAATCCTATTATTGAATTTTAGGATAACAAACGTAAGAAGACCATCTTGGTCTTTATGATTATCAATTATTTGTGGTTTTAATAATTTTATTCCACAGTATCATAACCCCCCCTACTCTTGATTTTATAACAGGAATGAGTAAGACTTAAAAAAGTCAGAATTCCAAATATCATTTTCAGCACCTGTAAAGTGAGTTTCTTGAAGAAAAACACTTGTACTTTATTATTACTCAGGTATCTTATCAAGTGTGACCTTTTCCTTGGATTATTTAACCCATTAGTGTTTAAAGATAATAAAGTTAGATCCATATATGTATGTATAAACACTTAAGTTTGATAATATGACATGTCACTGAATCCTAATAAGATTTCTCTTCATAAAATAATGTGTAGATATTTAAAGAATTAGTTAATATGAATAAAGTGAAAATATTTTTAATTAAGAATTTAAAAGTGCTGATTCAGGCCTAAATAAGAAAAAAATATATATGAAACATTTTAACAATATAAAATTGAAGTCCTAACAGCATACGTGGAAGTAACAAAATCCCTCATCTAATAGATAAACAAAGATTTATCACACTACCCTCCATAACTAAGAAACTATGCCAAATTGAGTTCAACAAGATAGGGCATAAGTAAAGAAGACTGTATTAAGTAAATATGGTAATTATTATATGATACTGCTCTATCAAACCAACAAAGAAATTGACAAAATATTAAGACTATTATGACAATGTTAATGTATGAATCCATGCCCTCTTTAATAATAAAGTTAAAACTTAAAAGCAACTACTAAATTTATTTTAGAAGTAAATGACTAAAATTAGTGCTTAAGTATTTTTAACTACTGATTGTCATTACAGATAAATTTATAAACTATAACTAGCATTCCTAGAAAACTGTAACATGTAAAAGAGTAGAAAATTATATTGACTTCACACAGATATAACATTTCAAATGTATATATCTCCAGGTCCCTGAAAGCTAACCATAAAGAAGTATGTCAATATTATATAAAACTACTAATAGTTACATTTTGAGAAGGCATAATTGAATTACTAAAGGATACAACTTTAAGACATCTTATTATGTTCATGAAATTCATTATAACTCTATCCCACAATATAAGGAAACAATACAACTTTCCTCACTTCACTCTGAACTGTCACAAAAATGTAATGATTTGTTGCATCATAAAATTTAATAATTAAATAATAAATTCAGTGTTTAAAGTTCAAAACACTCTAAAATGTTTTAAAAAGTAAACTAGTTTAAGGACTCATAAGACATGCTATTAAGAACCAATTATGCTTACAATAAAGAGGAAATACAAAACTATTATTGCCATAAGCAAGAAGATCATTCCATATCTTGTACAATATTAACAGTTATCTACCCTTCTAAATAGAGGTTATTGTTTATATGTTCTTTCTTTTTTATTTATTCCCCCCTTCTCCCTCTTTTCACTTGTCCACCCCTTTTGTGACAGCTAGATGTTGCAAGTAAAGGCAGCTGACATGGTAATTAAGATATGTACCCACAACAACACAAAGACAAAAGGTCCCTGACAGTGTTGACAGGTACAAAGAGTACTGTTACTTTCCACCTATAAAGATGGATTATAGAAGCAATTAGCTTCTTCTTTATACCTCTAATAGCTGTATTTAGATACAGCTATTTATGTGATAGCAAATGGGACACATAATCTGCAATATATAACTATATACATAAGCTGGTGAACGTCACAGCTTTGCCCTGAGATAATACGCACTTACACAAGCAAAGATTATTCCCAACCATGCCTTATGTCAGGAAGCTTCTGATTACTTTATATCAAGAACATCAACAAAATTATAATCACTGCATAATATCAGAAGACTAGATTTAAAGTTAAATATGGTAAAGGAGCCTCAATCATAGTTCATAACAGTGTATCCAGAAGTACAATTAAAGATACCTCATGAAATGCAGAAAATATGCTATTCAAAATCTTAGAGAATAGTTATAAATGCAAGAGAATTAATCTGTTCATCATCAGTTCCAAATCTTTAGCAATGACACAACAAACATGAAAGTAGACCATTTACCAATTTACATGTTAAGATGCATTTAGACTAGAATAACTATATAGATTCAAAGACTAAATACCAGAGTTATGGAATATAATCACCACCTCCAGATGATATGAAACCTGCACCCTCCAAAGTCTAAACATTTTACAAGTAAATATATACTCTTGCCACAATGCAAACATATTAAACTTTCCATCCATCCATTAATTTTGCATTGCCTCATAGGGGGAAAGAAAGTCATCACAGATAGCACAATAAAGGAGGTGCACCACTGCAGAAAGCCCCACCATTTCCCTTTAAAGATTACAGGATAAGGGGAAATAACATGGTTTGCAGGTGCGAGTAAAAGAAACTAATCACTGTAACCTTGTATGAAGCTTCATGTGGTAAGTTTAAAAGCTTCAGTTTAAAACATCCTACTAGACTGAATAAAACTAAAATGGGCTTGTTTTTCTTAAAAAAATGTGTGACAGAAAATAAACTAACACTACAAAGTGAATAATAAAGCATCATGAACACAAGTAACTGCAATTTCCCTGCTTCACAATAAAATACTATGTCATATAGCCACACAATGCCCTAAAACAAACTCTTTTCTACAAATACATCAGAAGTTCAACTTAATATAGAATGATTGTCAAGTAAAGTAAAGCAAGAAATATCCATGAACTATTCATCAACAAAGACATTTAAAAAAATCACAACACAGGGAATAGTTCAACTGTGAATGACAGTACAAGACTGCAACCAATCTTTTATTACTAATTGAATTAAAGTGAATTATGTCACTCATAATAGGATTGGCAAGAAATAAAAAGATTACCTATGAGAAATATTGCTAAGTTAAGCATGCTATTTTTATCTGAAACAAGACCATAATTGCTAGTTATGAGTGAATCATGTTATTCATTACAGGAAGTGACAAGGAAATAAAGACATTACCTGTTAGAAGTGCTGCTGTATTAAGCATATGACTATTATTTGATGTTTTTTAAACACCTTTATTGAATAATCATGTGTAACATAGGCATATTTACATTTATACAAAAGTACTCAACCAAAACTTTAACAAATATTAACAAACATTATATTTCACATATATTGCTATTTATAATATAATCTAAGCAACATTACATCAATTATTCAATTCCTGACACCGTTTTTTTAAACAAGACACATCTTTATTAAACCATCACTTATCTGATATTTTGCATAACTTCCAAAATATTCACATAAGATGTTAAACAACTTAAATATATTTGTGTTTAGCTGAATCCTAATAAAATGACATTATGTGTTAAAAATCAGAAGAAATTAAAAGTTTAATAAAATGGGTAAGCAGAAGTCATTTGGAAGTTGATGCTTTGAGAGATTTAATATTATTCCCAATAGTAGGTTCTGTCTTTTGCTTCTTTGTTTTAAGTCAGTAATCTCTCTGTCTTTAAGTCTTTCTGAAGATCTTTTCAATGAAGAAGATGACCAGTCCATCCCCCAGATTTATTTTTCCTCCATGCAGGACTAACTTAGTCCTGTACTGAGGAGGCCATTTAAGATCAGGATGGCAGCGCGCCATGCATAATAATGAGGCATGCTGCCTGAGCTCATAGGCTTACATGGAGCATGTAAGAGTGCAGGGGGCTTGTCTGAGAGCAGAGCTCTCAGAATATACATGCCCCCACAATGAAGAACAGCAGAAAGGGTTAGGAAATGAGTGAGACTGCTCATAGGTGTCCGCATATCCCCAACAACAGTCCCCCTTGTGTACAACAGCAATAGTATACATAAATAAAATTTATAAACCCCTTTTTTTAAAAAATCCCATGAAAACTAACTGTAGGTGTGTGGATGTGCCCATCGCGTAGCTACGGTTAATGCAGCTTAAATGGCTGAAGAGGATAACAAGGATGATATATGCAAATGAAGCAGCATAGCAATAGTGTAGTGGGCAGAACATTCACCTTACAAGCAGGCATTCCCAGTTCGAGTCCCACTGCAGCAGATTCCATTTTCCATGGCAAAGCACGTTATTAGTAATATTTATGATGCATAACCCACTAAATAACATATTTTTATGAACTGGAGTATTGCAGTAAATGCACATGTGAGGTGTCAGTGTCATAATGAATAAGGCACTAGTAAGCAGGTTTAAGCACAAATAAGCATATTTAAGCAGTAGTAAGTGGGCTTAAGCCTGTTTGCACAGCGGTAAGCAATGCCTATGCTGGTTAAGCAGTTCTAAAACTAACTCTCAGTAAGCAGATGTAATGGCAGGTTAGCAGTGCTTACCATCAAGCAAACTTGTGCAAACCCACTTACAAATGCTCAAAAGTGCTTTAATCACTCTGTATCCAACTGCCCTTGTTCTGCCCATCAACAAAATAAACAGCCAGGCAGGTCTCGAACCCAGAACCCTATACACCATAGTCACAGTAGTTAACCACCAAGCCAACACAGAAGTGCAGAAGAATGAGGTATCAGCAAACAAGTCCTCACCATAGTTAAACCAAATTGAACATGTGAAAGGAATCAGTATACAGTCATATGTTCCATAACCCACTACATAACATAAATATGTGAACTGGAGTACAGCAGTAAGCCCAGAAGTGAGGTGTAATTGTAACAGAGTGTTGAAGTCCCCAGTAAAACACAAGGACCTCAAAGACTGTACGTACACATTAATCATGGATACCAGGCAGATATATAAGATGAAATGAATAAGAAATCAATGCCAAAAAGGAAATATAATGCAAAGTCTAATGTAAGCAATGCTAAGCATTGCACAGGCCAGCATTGGAGGTGTAAGCAATGTGCAGACCAGCTAACTCATTGTGCCCAGTGGTATACCTCTTTAAACAATGCCAACCTTGGGTAAGGAGGTTTGCCCATAGCTTAGCCTTTTCAAAACTGGCCAATCACAGAAAAGTGTGGGAAATCGGTCCTACTTAAACCCAAGAGGAGAGACTACATCTCATAACTGGTTGTAGCTTCCCCTTGCACCATGGCAGTAAGGGGAGAAGGTGTGCACTTTTGGGTGCAGTGCTGGTGCATTCAGGAGTTCAAGGTCATGGCAGGACTTCTTCTCAAAGACCATAATTAGAGACTGCTGCAGGGCCAGTCCCAGGGCTCCCAATATAAGGTGGAGGCCTGGGACCATCTCGCTCACACCTCACCAGTGCCACTGGCATACACCAAACTGGTGAGCAGGTCAGGCACCACTATGCTGACCTGAAGCAGTGTAAGGGGGGCCTCTTGGAGGAGTGGTTAAAAGAGGCTAGAGTGGCAGGGGATGTTCCAGTCATGTGTAAGTATCACTCCAGTATGTGTGTAATAATTGCCAGCTCAGGTATATCATGGATAGGGATGGCTAAATATTACTCCTATGTCCCGCACAACTGCAGTGGAGTGGGCCGCGAACCAGGAGGCACACATTAGTCACCTGGCAAGGTTGTGACGCAAGGCAGGTCAGTAATACTCATGCATTTACTGTCATAGGAAATAAAAATGCATTTTATTTACTTATTTATTTATTTCCAGTTTGTTGACTGGGGAGGTCCACTGGGCTCAGGGAGCCCATTTTCAGTGGAGGTCCAGGGAGAAAAGCTCCACATTACATAGTTTAATTACATATACAATCATAGTAAAGAAGACACAATTACAATTTCATATCATGCTCGAAAACAGGAATAAATTCTTTGGTTACATAGTATCTAAATATTTAGGACGGCAGTGGTAACTTAATTGAGAGGGAGAATAAAGACTTGGAAGAAAAAGAGAAAAAAATAAAGAAAAAATGGTGGGATGGGTTATTTATAATACGTACAATTATGTTATTTACAATATGTACATATATGTTAGGTTAGCATGTATGTTATTTACAATATGTACATATATATTAGGTTAGCTTGTACTCAGAGTTATTCAGGAGTTTAAGGGGTGGACTGATTATGAGGCTAGGTGGGGAGAGTGCAGTTGCATTTCCTGTTAGAGGAAAGGTAGGACTATAGCTGAGTTTTAAAGTTTTCAAAGTTTTCACAAGTCCTTAGAAAGGAAGGAAGAGAATTCCATTTTTTTAGCTAAGGAAAATGATAGCAGAAGCTGACCAGCAGGACAATTGGGTTTGCAGACAGTGATTAGGTTTTGGTGAGGAGATCTTAGAGTTCTCTGAGGGGTGTAAGGTTGAAGGATGTTGGTTAGTGCTGGGCACTTAGTAGGTTGAAAAATTAGTCTGTGGGCTGTAGTAATTTGGAGATAGCCTAGATGGTTGGAGAGTTCAAGCCAATTTAACAAATGAAGGGCAGTACAATGATGGGAGGAGACTTTGGCTTTGATTGCAAATTTAGAAATCTTATTATAACAGACTTCCAATTTGGAGGAGAGAGAGACAGATAAGTTTGTTAGTAGAGGAGCACCATACATTAGTGAGGGGAGTAGACAGGTAGTGGTGAGTGTTTGTCTGGTGGAAGGAGAGAGAAAATGGATGTTTCTGTATAGCATACCAAGTTTTATTGGGTTTTCTTAATGTTTTGCTGGATGTGAGTGTCGAATTTTAGGTGTTTGTCAATAGTAACCCAAGTAGTTTAACGAAGGGAACAACCTCTATAGTAGAGTTGTTTTGGCTAATAATTTGGAATGGGTTTTTATCAAGAGGGGAAGCTTTTGAGGGAGAGAATAATAGTATTTTGGATTTGTTGGCATTTAGCAAGAGGTGGTTTTGGAGCATGCAGTTTTCAATGGTGGAGAAAGCAGTTTGGGTCACTGTTTGAAGCTCTGAGAGGTTAGAGGAGCAGCAGACTAAAGTTGAATCATCTGCATATTGTACAATTTTGGTGTTGGGTATGGCTTTGTGGAAATCATTAATAAAGATGTTGAATACCATTGGACCGAGTATGGATCCCTGGGGTACCCCAGTGGGGGTAGGAAGGAAGGCTGAGGTGCCTTTCCCCCATTTCATAGCTTAAAGCCTATCAGAGAGGTAGCTTGAGAACCAGGATAAGGTATTCTGGGAGAAATTAAGGTTCGAAAGATGGTTCAGGAGATGGGTGTGGGAGATGGTATTGAATGCCTTGGACAGATCTAGTAGAACTGTTGATACTATTTTTCCAGAGTTACGGGCCAGATTTATTGTGTCTAAGAAGGAGAGAAGGGCAGTGATAGTACTATGGCCAGGTTGAAGCTGCATTGGGTTGGAGTGATTAGTTGGTGATTGGCTAGGAATGGCATAAGCTGAAAGTGGATGCATTTTTCCAGAAGTTTTGAGAATGGGGAGAGGATAGCTATAAAATAAAAGTAGTAGTAAATTAATTGCCTGTATAAAACCTGTATTGTTCAAGGCAAGTACTGCATACACTAGAGAACATGGCAGGAAGAGTCTCATATAGTTTGTATATCATTAAAAGTGTAATAGCCTGACAAAACAGGTCTAACTGCTGGACTGCATGTCTATATTGTGGTATCATACGGTAATGTAGATTTGCAATCATGTAACAGTACTGTTGTATTAAGCACTGTTACTCACACCGTGCACCATAAATTGAATGTGTAGGAATGTCTGTATATGGCAGGTGTAATCCGCAGAGGCCATTTAGTACAACTGAAAGACACATAGGCAGTAAACAGGGAAAATGCAGACAACAAAAACCAAATAGCACATGCAACTGAGATGTGAGCTGTTGTTTTTTTAGCACACATAGCCATGGTTCAAATCCTGCCAGTGGTAGTAGTTGGCATACAGAATCATACCCCACAACTGTACAGATATGTCCAGAATGTCCAGTAAAATGGCCCATATCTGTTGTCTATCAACCTGTCCCCCTGGGAAATAAGTGGGATGATCCCAGATGTATAGGCAGCAAACAGGAAATACAACTGACTGACACACATCTATGAGAACAAAGCTGGCACACTAGCAACTCCCCAATACCTTATGTGAGTAAGAAGCCATGTATATCCCATTTACACCTCAACTTGTCAAGCTGTGGTCAGAGTGTGTACAGTAACAGAGTGAGATGTATCTGCATAATAGTAATGTGGAATCTGGTACTGTGTGTGGGAACATTCAGGTAGTGCTAATAAACATTCCTCCCACAGGTCTGTCAGATACCAACACTGTGCCCAGAAATACAAGAATGATACCCAGTATTGGTACTGTTCACAGTGGTACTGTATGGCATTGTGACTGATGCAGTTGCTCTGAATAATGAGGTATTACACATCACTGTCACCCACACTGTCCTACAACATATAACTGTCTAGGAAATCTGTATAAGAGTGTTGTAATACAAGGTCAGAATGCAAAAGCACAGGGGATTAATAAGACAGAAAGCAGATAGGAGATATACAGCAATATCTATATAGCAGACACAACTGTGATGAACAGTGTTTAAGCTGTAGCAGACATAGCCATGATCTGAATCCTGGGAGTGGAATTAGGCTGCATACAGAATCATACCCCACAAGTGTACAGATGAGGCTAGGATGTCCAGTATATGGGCCCATATCTGCTGCCTGTCCCCCCTGTCCACCCTGGTAAGTCTGTGGGATGATCCCAGATGTATAGACAGCAAACAAGGAAGACAAGTGACTGTTGAACATCTATGAGAACACACCTGTCACTGTAGCACCCCCCAAAACTGCTAGGAGAGTAATATTTCAAGTATGTCCTCTCTACACTCCCATGTTGTCAAGCTGTGACCAGAGTGTGTGCAGTAACAGTGTGAGATGTATGTGCATAATACTAATGTGTAATCTGGAATGTTGTGTTGCAATAGTCAGGTAGTGCTAACAAACATTGTTCCCACAGGTACGTCGGATACGGACACTGTTGAGAAATACAGACCATTATAACCTGTACTGGTACTGTTCACTCTGGTATTGTAGGGGAGTGTGAGTGTTGCAGTTTCTCTGAATAATAAAGTATCACCAGTCACTGTCACCCACACTTTGCTACATAACATAACTGTGTAGGAAAGCATGTATATTCATGTGTCAGTTCACTAAAGGCAGAGGAAGGGCAATGTTCTAGATATGCCCCAGCACACCGGCATGTGGTCAACACATGGCCAGAGTCTGTGCAGAAAGAGTTGAATAGCTATGTGCACAACATCAGCCAGGAATCTGGGAGTATGTCTAGAAACAGTTAGTGTTAACAAACATTCCCTCCACAGGTATACCAGATAAGAGGTGTATACTGCAGGTAAAACCAGTTCATGTGTAACTAAGGCTATAGGATAGTGTAGTAAGACTTGTAAAGTACAGTTAACAGCACTGACTAGGAAAGTAATGTGGACTACAGGAATATACTAGTTGTTAATTGACATCTCCCCCCCCCCACCATATCCCCAACAATAATCAACATACCAACCCCAACTGGTGTGTAATGACACCTGTGTTCTGATAATGTCCAATTGTTTGATAAATATTTTAATGGTATCCATGCATGTGCTATATTGAATTATTCAAACATTGGTGGCATGGTGCCATCAATGTACATGCATGCTGTTCTTATTACCACTGTGGTCCCATATATGGATGTGTTCTATTTGCTATGCACCTCTTCCATATCTGGTGTCTGGGTTAATGGGAATATCTATGCATGCTGTTATACCTAATCCTGGAATGTGTTGACTATTACTAACCCATATATGATGATGATGAAATCTAAACACTATAGCATGATGTTTGGGAAGGCTGGTCCCAGCGGACCCACCTGTCCCACCTCAGCTGGCCGTGGCACCGGGGCACAAGCATGTCTGGGTCCCAACCTGGGACCTCCCTGTCCATTGATCCTGCACCACCTTTGGGTGGAACCACCTCAGGGGATGGGGCTCACCCCCCCGGGAGTGGGCACTGAAAGGCACCTGTCACCCATCGCCAGGTCAGGGTTGTGGTGCGTAGAGAGATCAACCAGCAGTTTGGTGATCTTCTACGCCAGATCTAGGGCTGCATGTCATGATTAGAGAGTCAGCCTGGCTCTGTGACTCAGTCCCCAGCACAGCCACCTTCGGGGCTGTGAAGGCGCAGTGGTGACTGCCCATGGGATGGGACTTCAGTCCCACTTTTTCCACTTGGGGGCTTGCAGGCTTCCGATTTCCCAAAACCCCTCCCCATCAAGGTGTTTACCCCCCACATGTGTCATATACCGCCCCTGTATGCATCTTTTGTCTTGTCTGTTAACCTACCCAACCTACCTCCCCAAATATACCTACAACCCCCTCCCCAACATCCCACTCTCACCTGAAAAAAAGAAGGGCAATCTGTTCCCACAAAAAAATCCTGCCCCATACATAGCTGTCCATTTTGCACACGTGTCCACTGGACACATGTAATCTGGTCGAATTGACATTACAAAGTAATATTGTTGTCCTTACCTCCTCCCAGGGGTTTGAGTGTCCAAATCTACCTCCAAAGTCAGTGTATATGCATATCTGTTGCTGTAGAAGAAATTGGCAGCTATGGACCTTCCATACACTCTTCCTGTGCATCCCTGGCTATTTTACCTACTGTCTTTCCCTCTTTGTGCCACTTTTTTCACCACTGTCCTATCAACACCTTTTTCTTTTCTTTGGAAGAAATCAGCGCAGAGGTAAGCGGGAGTAAGCACTTTTAAGCAGCAGTAAGTGGGTTCAAGCCTGTTTGCATGGGGGTAAGCAATGCCTACACAGGTTAAGCAATTCAGAAGCTGAGTATAAGAAACTCTAACCAGAAGTTAGCAGTGCTTACCTCCATGAAAACCTGCTTACAACTGCTTTAAAGTGCTCTAATCACTCTGTATCCAATGGGCCATGTTCTGCCCAGCAACAAAATAAACATCCTCTGCAAGTCTTGAACCCACGACCCTGCACACCATAGCCAAAGTGATTTACCACTAAGCCATGTCAGATATACATAGCACTGATGTTTTCAAAAGCATATTATCTAGCCCAGTCATTCAACAGTACAGAGAATGTATTCCAAGATTTAGATGTATGTGTGTGTGCATATATATTAATATCTAAACAGATACAACATATCTGTATATATATATATATATATATATATATATATATATATATATATATATATATATATATACATTCAAATGCCTACATCTATATGTCTAAATATATACTTAAGGTTATATATATGTCAGTAGATATATATATATATATATATATATATATATATATATATATATATATATGTATATATATATATATATATATATATATATATATATATATATAGGTATATATGGACATACATCTGTAGATAACAAAAACATATATGTCCACATGCAACGTTAATGGGGTTGAGAGGCCCCAAACGATATATGTCTTGTACGAATAGGTATACCCCCCACAGCCAAACACGTCCCCCCTGCAATACACTACCAAGTGCTGCAGATCCTATAACCAGGAATAGACATGACATGGGCAGCCCCAGGATACATATACACAGACACATTGTTAAATAAAATTAAGAGATTAATACACAGGAGGTTTAGGTTTAAAAGTTTACTAGTGTACACCAGGAGGCAAAAAACGTACAAGTACAGAATTTTGTCTAAAATGAAACAGGAAGTACACAATTTTTATAGTCTTTACATTTAAGTTGTGCCCACCTTACTGACATGGTCAGTCACAGGGCATTTACATCACTTACAGTCCTTTATTTATAAAATACTGCTGATGCTGTATATTTAAAAAAAGTTTTCCTTTGGTAACAATACGGCCTTGCTCACCACCTGGTCAGACATAATGTCTTTCTGTAAAGTTACTTTTTTAAGGTTTCAGACCAGTTTGAATACAATAGCAGATTCAGTCTTCTAATACACTTCTTTGTTTCCCTGTAACACTTTCCCAACAGCTGTGTGTTATCTCATAACACATACACAAGGCCAAATCATCCCAGCAGGAAAGAGCAGAAGATTTCATTATTTCGCATATTTAATTTCCTGACCCAGCAGATAATCACTTGTGAAAAGCATAAACATTAAAACTTGCTGAGCTAGCAGCTGCCAGGGTATGAGGTCAACTTGCTACAAGCCACACTGCAGTTTCAAAACTTCTTGCATTTACACATGAATTCATCCTTTTTGTTATATCATTAATAGAATAAAATGCATTATATACTACTTTGCTTTTTAAACTAGCACTTCACATATATTCAAATACATATTTTTCTAACATTTTCCCTCCTATTAATACTTTTTATTCTATTTTGAATTATGCACAATGTCATTTCATCTCCTAACCTCTTCCACTAAGGATTTTTAGCTAGGTGAGTCATTTGATCTATACTTCAGAAAAAGTTTTATCTGAGATCAATTTTTCAATCTCAATATCTTTGTACAATGTTTCAGTAACAGATACATCAATAAAATCTTTGATTAATCTTTTCATGCAGGGAATTTCACAACAAACACATGTTCCTAATAGGAGTAAACCCACACAAATAGCAATCAGAATATTCATTAGGATGGAACCTCACCCCCCAAATAGATTCTGGAAAAAGTCTGTCAGTGGGTTTGGGCCTGGTTCAGTCATGGCTGATACTTGCTGAATTACCTCTAGGTGGTTGTTAATTTCATGCCTATTGTCCGGAATGTATGCACAGCATTCTTCTTTGATAAGCGCGCACGTACCACCTCTCGCCGCTAGGGTGAAGTCAAGAGCCATTCGATTTTGTAGCACAACAGTTCTCATTGCATTCAGTTCATCAGTCACCAGTTCTAGGGCAGAGAAAGTTGCATTACTCATTACTTCGAGAAGTTTCGACAGCTTCCTCAACACCCAGATTGATTTGACTGCTCCATATGCTGGGAATATTCCTGCCCAAGATATAACACTGTCACTCAAGTCCATATGAGTCAATTTGCTTTTGTCCTTTATGTTATTATGGTCTTTCCAGCCAGCTTTGATCCATCCTACTGGATTTACAGGTATCTCGACTGGACCTTCAGGTTTTCGGGCTGCTTCTCTCATGTTTCGTATCTTACCCAAAGGTAATTCTGCAGTATGTCTTATAGCCGGAACCAGATAACCCAAAAAACAACTGCCAGACCAATTCTCAGGTAGCCATTTATATGCTTTTTTCCCACAAATAAAATAACAATTTTTTACTTTAGTACTAATACGCATTAACCCTGCATGAAACATTTTCTGGTCTATAACTGACAATTGTTTAAATAAAACAGAATTTTTGCGAATTTTATTCATGGTTGTTTTCATTGAGTTCAAATATGAGTCATAATTAGTATTGCACAAAGTATTGCCATTACTAGTCTTAATATAACATCGATAAGATATCGTTATATTACAATTGCTTCAGCCCACCTGGAGAGTATTATTTTTATAGAAACATACAATTCCCTTTTGTGTGACAGGTAAAAATAAAGCTATTTTGTCCTGTGATCTCACAGTCCCTGTGTCAAAAAGTAAATTCTCCCAAGTCTCATTTATCCCCAGAGGGACAGCGGACATTATCAGTCCTCCATATGCTGTTGGTATAGCTGTACAAACCCAGCAATTTGAAATGTTTATAGTCTCTGCATATACACGCTTCATGGCTAGGCATGTGTTAAAATATGGATGCCAGTCTATAGATGTTTCCTCACGTCTTCCCACTTTCACTTGTGTGGTTGAGTGTAGGAAAAACCACAACAAGAGGAAAATTGTCACAATTATAGTCAATAAATGTATACTCAACAAAATGATTATGCAACATCTCTGGGGTTGATCTACATTTTTATTCACTTTGTTCTTGGCCATTTTGCCCTTGTTGTATATCAGTCACAAGGTTTTTATCAAGTTGAAAGTTCTTTACCAGTTTGCAGTGTGTCAAATGGACCCAGGACGTCCTCTCAGCCACTCTGACTGCAGTAGGCATTGCCAACAGTACCTGGTACGGTCCTTTCCACTTTGGACTCGCCCAATTCTTCCTTTTCGTCACTTTTATTCACACCCACGTTCCCGGAGCCAAAACTGCTTCCACCAGTCAGGTCTGTTCCTTATCTGAAAAAGAGTTAAACTGCAAAACAGATTTATTTGTCAACAGTTTCCTCATATAACTAGCTAATGAACTGTCAGCCTCTTGCTCTGCAGGCATGAGAGCTTTCCACTGAGGTACATAATACGCTCTCCCAAAAACCATTTCAAAAGGAGTCAAACCCTTCACATTTGGAACCATTCTCATACTCAGCAGCGCTAAAGGCAAACAGTATATCCAATTCTTCTGGGTCTCATTAACTAACTTCCTAAGTTTATTCTTAAGGGTTCCATTGTACCTTTCCACCAGTCCTGCTGACTGTGGGTGGTAGGCACAATGGTTTTTCAAGGAGATTCCAAAAAATCTTCCAAGTTGCTGGATTGTCTGATTAACAAAATGTGTGCCATTGTCACTATAAATCCTTTTTGGTATGCCAAATCTAGGGATTACTTCTTTTATCAGGGCTTTGGCCACTGTTGCTGCATCCGGATTCTTGGTTGGAAAAGCTTCTACCCATTTAGAAAACATATCTACAATGACTAGACAATATTTTTTCCCTTCACACTTATTCAATTCTATGAAATCCATACAGATAGTATGGAACGGATACGGTGGTATAGGAAAACTTCCTTGCTTAGGTTTAAATGCCCCTTGTGCATGGTGCTTGTTACAAGTATGACAAGCTGCACAAAATTTTTTTGTGTAGTTTGTGAATCCGTATGTTTGGAATATTTGGTTTACTAACTGTACCATCCCCCCTGTTGAGACATGGCACTGCCCATGGCTCAACAAAGCTGCATATTTAAATAAATTAGACGGCAATATCGTTTTTTTCTCTTTGGAAATGTACAGTCCATTTTCAAGAACTGCGCCTTGTTTTTCCCATTTTTGTTTTTCTGCTTTTGTAGTAAGCGTCTGCATTGTTTTCAACATGTCTAAATCTAAAATCACAGAGGGTTGCAATTCCTCATTCAAAAGTAAAGTTTCTGAGTCTGAGGCCGCTTGCTTTGCAGCTGCATCAGCTCTCGCATTGCCTTTCGAAATCCTATCCTGTTGTTTTGTATGAGCTACACATTTGCAAATAGCTACTTTAGTAGGTAACTGGATTGATTTTAATAATTTCAAAATAAATTGCACATGATTAATTGTTTTTTTACTAGATGTTATCATTCCCCTATTTTTCCATTGTTGCGCAAATACATGTACTGTAGAGAAAGCATACTGACTATCAGTATATATGTTTACACATTTGTCTTTTGCTAAAGTACATGCCTGTGTCAAAGCTATCAATTCTGCTGCTTGTGCAAACAAGTTATGTGGTAAGGGTTGGGCTTTTAAAATTTCAGTATCTGTAACTACTGCAAAGCCCACTAGATTATTTCCTGTAGGGCCCCTTCTGCATGAGCCGTCCACGTAATATGTCACTTTGGCATTATCCAAGGGCATATCTGTGAGATCTTGTCTAGGCAAGGTTAACTGTTTAATTTTCTGCAGGCAGCTGTGTGGTGTGCCATCCGCAGGAGTTGGGAGTAATGTTGATGGATTTGATGTCGTACATTGTTTAATTGTCATATGAGGTTGGCTCAGCAGTATAGTCATACATGAAAGATGTCTAGCAGGAGAGAGGTATGCTACTTTTTCTTGCAGTAAGATTATTGTGACTGCATGAGGCACTCTCAATGTGAGAGGGTGGAATAATACCACTGAGGCCGAAGCCTGTACTGCCATTGAAGCTGCAAACACTGCTTGTACACAGTGAGGCAAAGATCGCGCCACTGGGTCTAACTGTGATGAATAATAGGCTATGGGGTGTTGCTTATCCCCATGTTGTTGCGTCAGCACTGACGTCATATATCCTTGCTTGCAATCTACGGTCTGAAAGAACCCTTTGTGATAATTTGTCCTAAAACTAATGAAGAAGCTATTAATTGCTTCAGTCTGCAGAAAGCCGTTTTTGCTTTGTGTGTCCATTGTAACAAATTTTGTGCTGCCATTGGTATTTTATATATCAAGTCAGTCAGTGGAGCAGATTTCAAAGCATAGTTTGGTATCCAACTCCGACAAAAATTAGTTGTCCCCAAGAAGGACATCATTTCCTTCTTGGTTGCTGGTTTGGGTGCTTGTAAAATTGCTGTTTTTCTATTTTTGTTTAATATCCTACCTTTATTGGATATCACATATCCTAGGTATTTAACTTGCTTTTTTCAGAGTTGTAACTTACTTTTGTTCACTTTGTGTCCTTGTGTTGCTAAGAATTTCAATAGCGCTACAGTATCTTCCCTGCATTGCTGCTGGGTGGGGGCTGCTAGCAAGATGTCATCTACGTAAAGTAGAATTTGACTACCTCCTGGTGGGGTAAACCCTGCCAGGTTGCTAGCCATTTATTGTGCAAATGTTGTTGGGCTCTTACAATACCCCTGTGGTAGTCGAGTATAGGTATACCTTTTACCCTGAAATGTAAATGCAAACCAGTACTGACTATCAGGATGTATAGGTATTGAAAAGAAAGCATTACTGATATTTACCACAGAGAAATATTTCTGTTGCGGTTTTAAGTCATTTAACAAAGTATGTGGGTCTGGCACCGTGGGTGCTGGGTATCACTGCATTGTTTACAGCTTGTAAATCTTGAACCATCCGCCATTCCCCGTTTGCTTTTTTAACAGGAAATAGAGGTGTATTACATGGTGAATCAGGAGATTCTACCAGTACTCCTTTTCTGAGTAATGCTGCTATTATAGGCTTGACTCCTATTTCTGCATCTTTCCTCAAGGGGTATTCTTTTTTGTGGCCTAAATGCCGACTTTGGTGTAATTGCAACTGGTCCTGCTGTTCGAATAAGTCCTACGTCTGACTTGCCTGCTGACCAAAGAGTCGTTGGTATCACACATAAAGCTTTTTCTTTTTTTTCTAATAAAAATGCTAATCAACTGTCCTTGCTAGATTGCAAGTGTACAGCCGGGTGTGTGCGTCAACTAATTCAACTTTTGTTTTTGTATTCCCTGTTGTGACAATTCTAAGTCAGTCTGTTTTTTTATCTTGTTACCTTTTCTCTTAAGTCTGCCCATTTTACGTTTTTGTTCTTTGTCAAGCTGACGTGGTAATCAATTCGATTTATATAATGCAAGGAATTCTTGAGGCAATGAACAGCTAACTACGCTGTTTTCCTCAGTATCCCAATACAAAGTACATAATACTAATCTAGTTGCACGATTTTTGAACAATTTTTGCTCATATTCTCTTTCAAGTCCTGGCATGTTACAGTAGTATAGAGTACAGTGTAACAAATGCTGTCGATCAGTGTCAAGGGAGGGGGCTTTACTGATGGCTACGGTCATCAGTTCCTCAGTTACTGCCCCTGGACCAGTCGTAACTAGGTCCTGGCTGTACCAATAAAAAGTTTTACCCTCCGATCACACCACAAAAGTATCCATTTGTCTCTGTGCCTCCATACCTTGCACAGTTGGAACTACTGTTATGCCAAATATCTGCATAAGGTCCCTACCCAATAGGTTCACTGGACACTTTGCAGAAACAACAATCTTACTTCTTTGGGTCATACCTGAAACAGGGTCAGTTATTGCTATATCATGGGAAAGTGGTTCCCTGTATAGCTGTCCATTCGCAGCTTTCACTAATATATAATCAGGTGATTCAGAATGTTTTGGTAACTTGGAGGGGTGTATCAGGGTCCGTGACGCTCCTGAGTCACACAGGAATTTGACTTCCCTTCCCTCCACCAGAAGTGTAACTTCCGGTTTCGTATCTGCTAATTAGAGCTCTAGGCTCAATAATGCTAAATCCAAAATTTCACTTTTTTTATCCTCCATATCTACTTGCACTTTCTCTATTCCTTTTATTACATTTACATTTGTTTTCTGTTTATTAAATTCTCCTGATGATTTCTGACTTCTGCATGATGTATCTTTACTATCATATAGTCAGTCCTCATCTCCCTTGCCTTCTGTGATTACCTTTTTGTTCTGTTTACAATCCCTCACTAGATGTCCCTTTTTCCCGCACTTAAAGCATTCACCTCTCTTTTTTCTTTCTTTAAAATCTTTTGACCATTTGTCAGACTGTTTATTTTCCTGAGCATTTTTCTTTCCCTTTTTGCCTGACTGTAACACAAATACTTCAGCTCCATCTTCAGCAGTGAAGACTTGCGCCTTTTTCTTTTTTTGCTATTAAAATGTCTTTCAGCATGTCTAGCATATTCAAGTAAGGCTTGTAGCCTACCTGTTCGATGGTCTATCATGTGCTTCGTAATGAAGCTGCTGATAGGTGCAATGCAAACTTTTACATTTTTTAATTGTTGTTCATACGGGGAATCATTCACTTGATTTTCAGGAACTGTCATACCGCTATGATTATTAAAACATTCCAATAATCTAGCATAGTATCCATCTATCGTCTCACTTTCCTGTTGTATGCATTGGTTAATGCAAGTCCAGTCTGCTCTAGGTTTCCATTTCTCAGAGATTCGGTCTGTAAGACCTTTCACTCTATTGTCTAATTCTGTGTCACTATGTGGGAGTGGTTTAAGCTCTGCATTATGAGGATTTCAGGTGCCACAAATCATGTGCCAGTCTGGACCTATAATTTGTCTAACTACTTTTTCTACTTTTTCCCCATTAAGTGGTAACTCAACCTCATGCCTTGCAAATTTTCTAAAAATTTCGTAAAATTAACTTTTGGATGGGGGATTTCCTCAGTAGCTTTCCAGATATCCTCCGGTGTCCATGGTCTGTATACTAAGAGAGTTGGGTCCTGCCCTGCCTGAGGATTTGGGACCTCTATAAGCGGACATATTTTTTCTTCACTCTCATCCTGTAGGTTTCTCTCTATTTGATATGATTCTGCATCCCCATGTATTTTACGTGCTCAGGACCTAGTTTCAATAGCTTCTTTAACAAATGGTTGTGGTCTCGCTGAGACCTCAGGATAACGCGGAGGCGGACCAGCCTGTCCACTCGTTTTATATCCTGAAAAAGGCAATGGAGGGGGCAGGGGAGGAGGAGCTGTTGCTATTACTATGTCATTATCTTCTTTGTCTAAAAATAATGCTTTTGAATTTTTAATCTTCTGTTCCCTATGGTTTGTTTCCTCAATCCACCTGTGTGCCTGAGGAATGCCTAATTGGCGTCGCTTTTTTGCCTGACCTCCCGCATCGGATTTAAGTTGCTTAAGGAGTTTTACCAGTGAAGTTTTATCTAATTTACCATCAAATTCATATTTGTTAACCCACTTTGTATAATACCTAACATTATCAGAACGTTGTGATTGCATATATTTTGCGTCTTCGGTTAGGGGCGGATCTCTCGATGTTTTAGTGCACTGATTTCCCATGGTAAAAGAAAATGTTACGTAACCCTTCTTATCACGTGATATTAAAATTTCAGTTTCTTTTCACAGTTTATCTAGAATAACTGCCTACCTTATTCTGTTACCCTGATCTTTGACCAAATATACAGTAATTCCTTTTGTCCCTGATCTGCATAACAAATCTTGACATCTTAATATTTACTGTAACCTAGTCCCTGATCTAAACAGAAAAAAGGCAAAATCTTCCTACCTGAGCCTCCGGTATTGAGCCGTCCAGGATCCGCTCTTCGGCCACAGATCAGAAAGTGGCCAGCCTCTTTAAACGACAATTCAGTCGGAGGTCTTTTCACCCAAGAAGAACCGTTTTAGTAACTTCTCCTGCGCAGTATTCGACCACCGGTAGACTCTGATCTGCAGTTGTCTGAGGGATTTCCAGCTAAAGAAGGACCAAGCTGTTAAATAAAATCAAGAGATCAATACACAGGAGATTCCGGTTTAAAAGTTTACTAGTGTACACCAGGAGGCAAAAAACGTACAAGTACAGAATTTTGTCTAACATGAAACAGGAAGTACACAATTTTTATAGTCTTTACATTCAAGTTGTGCCCACCTTACTGACGTGGTCAGTCACAGGGCATCTACATCACTTTAGCTTACAGTCCTTTATTCATAAAATACTGCTGATGCTGTATATTTAAAAAAAGTTTTCCTTTGGTAACAATACGGCCTTGCTCACCACCTGGTCAGACATAATGTCTTTCTGTAAAGTTACTTTTTTAAGGTTTCAGACCAGTTTGAATACAATAGCAGATTCAGTCTTCTAATACACTTTTTTGTTCCCCTGTAACACTTTCCCAACAGCTGCGTGTTATCTAGTAGCACATACACAAGGCCAAATCATCCCAGCTGGAAAGAGCAGAAGATTTCATTATTTCACATATTTAATTTCCTGACCCAGCAGATAATCACGTGTGAAAAGCATAAACATTAAAACCTGCTGAGCTAGCAGCTGCCAGGGTCAGAGGTCAACTTGCTACAAGCCACACTGCAGTTTCAAAACTTCTTGCATTTACATATGAATTCATCCTTTTTGTTATATCATTAATAAAATAAAATGCATTATATACTACTTTGCTTTTTAAACTAGCACTTCACATATATTCAAATACATATTTTTCTAACACACATATATGCAGATACAGATATACATATATATGTATACATATATATAGATATATATGTAACTACACACACAGAGATAGGTACATTAAGTTACATATGTAGTACGTGCACACAATATGGAACAGCCACTATTCCTACAGTTATCACCTTACCAACTGGAGACTGTATGACCCACCCATACAAATGACATTCATTGTCTGCAACATATACCCACAGAGATATCAAAGGCTATAACACCACACACAGGTGTGCATAAATGGGAAAGCTTTATTTGTGTACTATTACAGTTGTATATGCCATGTCATATAGCTGTTTAGATACTGACATCCATATAAACTGAGTAATGCAACTGTGAAACAGTTATACTAATACAGTAGTCTGGAAAAGTTAACAAATGTTGCTGTCCAGGCCAAGGCCATCAAGTAGAACAATAGTAAAGACAGACTGGGCCACAGGATCCAAACAATCAACGGTAAGTAATGCAGGTGTATAGTTCAGCAGCCTCTATCTACACTCTGTCGACAAGCCCTGGGGGTAAAGACCTCAGCTGACACACTGGGATGTAACTCTTACATAACAAGGCACAACCGACACCATCACAAGCACACTGACAAACAGAACAGGCAGGTGGCAGTAGGCCTGCATTTAACCAAGGTGGATTGTATGATAATGTACATCCATATACCTTAAGGCAGCTCACCCCTGATGGTCTTCAGGACTTTGGCCTTTCAGGATTCTGTAGCGCTCCCATATACATATATGCATATCTAGATATATGTATACATAGATATATGTATATGTATATATAGATATATGTATATATAGCTATATATGTATGCACATCCTATGTGTACAGATATACCTAGTTATGTTGGTATATATGTAGATATCAATAACTATATGTACATACATATCTATTCTGATATACCTACTACTGTCAAAATATATGTTGATATTCATATGTATATGTGCATATGTATCTCTAGCTGTATATGTGTAGACATATATTGCTCTGTATATGTAAATATCTGGGTGTTTATTTGCATATCTATGTACATACACATATCCATCTATGTATGTCGATATGTGTATATCTGTATGTCTCTATAGCTATCTGTATAAGTATATGTACATATATCATCACCATATGTCCTGAACATGAAGTGTAGCGTAGCCCTACCTCAGCCCCTGTAGTCCCACCTTCATAGTGCAAGGGGATGTCAGGTATGTATAGCAGGTATACTTGTAGAGTATTGCTACTGTGATAGGGATTGTCTTCACAGATATGGTGTGTGGGGGAGGTCTCAACTGCTTTTAACATGTGCGCCATTGGCTACTGACAGACATCCTAAGGACATCATAGTACAGTACCACTGCTAGCACATCATGCTCCTGTGGACTACAGCAGAGATAATGGCCAACATATGTGGCAGTCTGACACACTCTGGACAGTCCAGAGGTATACACATAACCCCTTAGTGCAAGACATGTGGACCAATCCTGACAATGTGGATGTTAACAGCCATGTAGATGGTTATAACATGTAACTACTGGTATACATATGCCCCCATAGGTTATGCATTCACACATCCCTGTCTGTCCTGCCGCATAATAACCACTGGTAAGGAGGTGCCATGGCCACATACCACCCGCTCGATATTGACATACATCTGTACAGCATCCCACTGCTCTGTCTGACATACATGACTGTTATGCTGGCCCAGCAGCAGTACATCTGGCAAGTAACTGGACATTACATCTCACTGGGTAAGTACACTAAGCTGCTAGGCATGTAATAAAGCACTGTGCAGACTACAGGCTGACCGGCTAAACACTGGCCTACATTTCTATGGGGGAATGCACATGTACCTGCATGTAGATAGCAGGCTCTACAGGCATGCCACAGCACAGAGTAACATACACCTGTGTGTAAGTTCATCACCACAACCAATGTGCACACAGCCACAGCTACATATGGCATGCTGGTGTCTTATTACAGTATATGGACTGTCTGTTCTACAACAACCTCATATGTGCCACCCACACACTAACCCTACATATACTGGGCTACTACACAGTGTGGTCTGCTGCCTGTCTGTGTTATGGGACATGTGTGTGTATGGCAGGGTCAAACATGTAAGCCGATAGGGTAGCATACAGTGGAGCAGCATGTAACATCAGATAAAACAGGACCAAGAACAATTACATCTACCACAGTCTGTACACAGGCCAAGGTACATATGAACAATACACACACTGACGACAACCACCATAAGTACTAAGACCTCAGTACTGTAGACACAACCACAGAATTTCCAGGTTATGTCATCAAGTATAACCCCTACTGTATATTACATGTGTACCAGTCTGATATCTCACTGGCTTGTTAGCAGATATGATGTCACTAATTATGGTGTACAGTACATATGCACCCCTTACTGCATGACATATGTACAAGGGTTGTCAGGGTTGTGGCTAGAGGCACATACACAGGGTCAATATTGACATGTTGCTGTGATAACCTCATACAATTCCTGTTGTAACAGGGTTTGTTGCAACATATGTCCTATGAGGGATATGAAGTCAGTAACACTCATGGCTGTCACCACCTACAGACTGCAATCCTCACACTACCTTCTGCAGTTCACAGATATGTGCTCAGTGGGTAACACCTGAAACAAAAGGCACCACACACTGGCCAGTCTGCAGATGGCATTACGGATGAGTGTTCACTCATTAACATAGCACTAACATGGCAGGTATGTAAACATGTAGGACAGCCATATCCACACACAACCTTTGTGGGCCTATGAATGCATATCAACACCCAATTTGCCAGCGGCTATTTTGGTGTCATGTATGGAGTGATAATAAGGCTTTAGATGATTGCCGGCATAAGGAGATATACAGAGGTGATTCTATCATCATTTTGTGAATGCCTGCACATTGCCATTTTTTGTCTTTTTGTAAACTGTGAGGTTGTATGTCTTTTCACTGGATTGTTTTGGACTACTCGTGTGTCTTAGACCATTATTCTATTGGAATAATTGGTCGGTTGTATCACTCTAAATTATTGGAGTGTCTCTATACAGGTGGGACACCTATATAATTTAAAACCTCTGTTTCTTGGGGAATATACTTGTTCCATTTGTTCAGCATTTACATTTGGGCCTGCTGATTTACATCGAGACTCAGTTAAGCTGCGGGTCATTTTCAGCATTTCTACATTCCTGCATGGAGTGGAAACAGGTTTTATGTGAAGTTCTTCAGGATCTTTTCCATTCCATTTATGAACATTTATTTGGACATCTGGTAATATGATTTTGTTTTTTTTTATATACATTTGTGGGGCCACTATTATCAAAAGCTTTTTGGTCCCATATATAATATTTTGTGCCTTTGATAGAAATTAAGCAAATACATGTGTTTTGTATTGCTTAAATGTTTTATTGGGCCATATTCATGATATACGGTGGCTCAGTTTGAGTCTATTGAGTGTATAGGTTAACAGCAACATTGAGTCGACATATTCAGTGTATAATATTGCGGGGCTTGAGATTCATGATTGATTTAGGGCTTAGGTTCTTTATCTAGGCCTATAACTATGTGTGTATTCTTTGTATTAACATTGGATTTTCCTTATGAGTAAAATAATCTACTTTAGTCCAAGTGGAAGGGTTGCTGTTAATCTGGCTGAGTGATTGAAAGTCACTAATTCAGAACATGGATCTGCGCCATCTTTCGGCATTTATTTTTTGTATTTTTGGAGATCTAGTACTGTGGTTTTCTGTACTAATCTTAATTTGGGGTTAATGCCATTATACGAATGTGATCTATGTCCTTTGTGGATTGCTAACATCTCTGTCTTCTGGAGGAACTTTAGGACGAGACCCAGTTGGGGTTTTAGTGTACTCAGGAAATGACACATGCTGTTGGGGCTGGACATACTCCCACAGAACCTCTTTATTTTTTATGTTTGCTTACCTACCAAATAGTGGTTGTTCAATATACAAATGGATTTATACCACGGGGAAGTGGATGTACGAGGTGGAATTGTGCGTTCTCTATACAGCAGTTTGAACTAATTATTCAGACATTTTATATTCTGATATCAGCTTTTTTTTTGTGCTTTTGTGAAAAGGCGGGATTATTGACAGGTGTGGATATATGTTACATACAGGGGACTAACGCTGTTTTTTACAAACAGTTGGACTTGGTGTTACTCTGGCTACAAAAGCGGCCTTAATAACTGGGACTTTATTTACCAACATTTTGAACCAAGAAATGTAATATTGGCAGCCTGTGATATTCAGTTGAGCCGCTTATGAAGGCCCATTGGAGGGTCCATGCTACATTGGACTGATCAATCATTCTTGGGATTTTGCTACGGAATTACGATATTTAGTTGAGACTGTAATATGTTTTGGATATTACACATATTAATGTGATTAGTCAGATTTTTCTTAGATATTGTGATTCCATATACTCGTATCATATAATTTTTGTGTATCAGTGTTGGGTCATGGATGCGTTAACACTTTTGCAAGTGTAATATCTGAGACAGCTTTTTTTTTTTTTAGAAATATTTTTTAATATATCATTTACTAGGTTTTAGGACTGGCAATTTACCAGTGTTAGTTTGATAATTTTGCAATCAATATATTGAATTTATTATTTTGGGAAAGTGTGTTTATAAGTTTGTATGGGATACAAATCGTTTTAGGGTTTGTTGTTGACACCGTTTTTTGGATGTATTTTCCAACTGAACATTGATCTTGGGTTTTGGTTTAGATTCCAACTAGGTTTAGGAATGAACCAAAGTACTTAGTTGTGATTATTTTTTGAGCAGGGAATCTCAATTTGGATTTAACAACCTCTACCTCTAAACCTGTACCTATATACTCCTCCCACTAACCCCAGAACTAATCACAAAACAACCCAAAAAACACCATCTACCATTCCTCATCTACTACACACTCCTCCCACTAATTCCTGCACACATACCATTACAGCCACTCAACATGTATGCAATCAATGCCATCACCCTTGCACTGCTAGCTATAACCTATCACCTCACCTCCTATCACATCACTCTTCCTACCACCATTACCATCCCATCAAAACATACATCCACCTACACCACCCACACCAAACACTATAGCCTGCACATACCCTCAAGTAATTACCATCACAGCACAATCCCTCTAGTACCTACAACACTGATCAAAACAACCACAAAATCACTTTCCACACATAAGTATATACACATTCTTGCTAAGCAATCAGAACTCCTTCACCATATCAATATTTACACTGTTCGCACAAGAATAGTTTATTAACCCTGATCCATCCTTTTGTGCTGACTACCTGCAACTACAAATACATATTTCATTATATTTGGTAATTCTGAAGCCTAATGTACTAAGCTATTACAAGAACTGCAAGAAAAAAGGCAACTTCTGTTTGAGTTCTCTCTTTCCTGCCTCCCCTACATTGTCATTTGTTTTTTTTTTCCATTCAACAAAGATATCTACTTTTCATGCCAGTCACTAAGGCATTGCACCCCCCCCCCACTATCTTCTGGCACATTTCAGCCACTTCAATACCATCACCTACCTTATATTAGTTTCATTATAGCTGCCCTGCTTCAACATAAACATTCTATGAGCCATGTTACCTAGATTGTAAGACAATGAATTTCAGTATGCATTTGGGCATATGCCTATCATAGTTTAGTCCGTGATGGTGAACCTTGTGTGCCAGGAGCTTTTGCCACACCAAACCTAAGTTAATTCAGTGCACTTCATGTGAGCAATGAATGGAAAAGCAGTGTCTTTGGTAACTCGGGTGTTGGTGATCGCTGGTGTGTCACAAAAAACATTGTGGCATGTGTCATCTTTGACAAGTGTGTCATAAGTTCACCATCACTGATTTTAGTTTGCTTAAAACCAATAATCTTGTACCTTTGGAGAACAAACCAGAATGTAACACAAAGTGGATAGAAAGTATTTGCATTTCTTAAAATACTTCATTTTCAGCTATGAAGGGGACTAGGCAAAGTATCTAAAGTACAGAAATACAACATGCTGGTTTAGATCTCAAATGTTTTTTTTCCAGTAGAAGAAAGAGGCCTGCATTCATCTCTTCCCAAGTGCATAAACTTGACTTTGTTTCTTCTAAGCCCTTTTCCCACCTGATCTGGCATAGTTTGGAGGGAGGGTGAGATTTACCCTGCCAATATATATATATATATATATATATATATATATATATATACATCTATATATATATATATATATATATATATATATATATATATATATATATATATATTGACCCATTGAAATTACGTTTCAACGAAACATAAACAGGCAAACTGCTTTTCACAAAAGTGCATTTTCACGAAAATGCACTTTCGCGAAAAGGCAACTAAGCGAACAGCAACGGGGGCTGTTGCTTAGAATGCAGCACAGCAAGGATAAGGGAATATTCCCTTTTCCCACTGTAGTGTGATCTCAGAGTGAGAATATAAAAGTAGTGGGGTTGTGGGGGGCTTGCCCCCCTGCATAAACGTGATTTGTGTTGTGTTTTTTTTCCGGTTTATTTGTATTTTACAAAAGTGCATTTGTATAGGATAACATGCTGGAATCTTTTTTTTAACTCTATATATTTATTATAGTTCATAATTATGCACATTGTCGCATGGCTTTTTTCTCCAGAATGCTTGATTAGCTCTTGGAATTTTTTTTTTGTTTAAATTTGCACTTTCTAGGATTATAGGGGCTACACTGTTGGTGAAAGGAGGGGGGACTGCATTCTGAAAGTTGGCTGCTGAATGCAGCAATTTGATGTCTTTCCCTTTATTGTCGTCACTGCAGTGCTGTTCTGTCTGAGTTGATCTCTGCATTCTTAGCCCATATGCAGTCTCTGCTGTCACTCACTTTCAAGCTATAAACTCTGGCTACCTTTATGGACTGTGGTTGGGTACCTGGTGATGCTGTTTTCTACAATTCCTTCTGAGAATCCCATGTCCTTCATTAAACCTATCTACTGCTTACATCTCTCTCTGAACATTAATGTTTAGTGGTATTTTTTTTTTCTAAAGGGAATCAACAAAAGAAGTCCTGCTGCACTTGCAGGTTAAATTACCATACTGAAGTCTGCAGTTAAGAGAAGAGAAATAAAATATACTTTGATTTAATAAAACAATTACGATTAGGATTACAGCTAAGTCATGTTTAAATAACTAAACGATTATAAATATTTGTTTCTTGCTAAATAAGTGCAGAAGTCATCACTTTTCATTAAGTAAGTCTTAAACAAATATACTTTATACAGAGATTACAAGATTAAGAGTTTGTAGCACTGGGTTCTTATTTAATGAAGAAAGCATCACCTTGCTTCCTTAATTTACTAAGTGCAATGAAGCAGAAAGTTATATTTTCTTTTCCTTTGCATTAAACTACAACATAATAGTGTAATACAAAACAATCTTCTCAGATATGCATTTAATCTTATTATTCTTTCCTGCCACAGCTTGTATAATGAGTCATGTGATAAGATCCACAGAAAGGCATGTGATTTAATGCACAGCTTACACAATGGGTAGCCAGTACAATATGCCATGAATCAAAAAGCAATGGACTATAGCACACTGGAAGACTATGTTAAGAGGGAATGAAAACAGAAACATAATTTATGTGCAGTGATGAAAAGTGTTTGCTATTTTCCTAAATATATGATCATCTTGATGTCTCACAGCAGTTTTTATTCAGAGTGTGCCTTTTCATGGCTTATGATGGGGATTCTAAACATTCCTCATCTAATCCCTAGAATTTTCATGCTCCTTCACCACAACAACATGCTGATATGTCCAAACAATCTGACACACTTTAGCAGCTATGGAATGGGTTGCTTAGAAACAAAAACTTGTGAGGTAAGAAATGATTAACACTCACGAGAATGCTTAAGGAAGGCAGAAAGTGTTTCTAATACTCGTATGAATGCTTATATTTCATTCTCTTTTATTTTGTAATTGTGTAAGAAATTTTTATTTGACTGACCCTGTACAGTTTCCAGTCAATTTTATAAACACCACAACTACAAATAAAGACTAGAATTTTCCTAATTTGACAGTGTTGTCAGAAATTACCCCCTCACAGAAAAAAATGTGGCTACCATAATAGAATATTCAGTTTATCTAAATTTGTCTTGATAAGGAAAGTTTGGATGAAAGCATCATCTCAAAAGGATACATACCTGACATCACTACTTCATCATGTTTCAGATATGATGTCCTCAAAATTTGACATTTTACAGTGCAGGCAATATTCTATACCAACTGAGGGGCTTAGCCCATCAACATAAATATTTTACTTTTTGTTATGATCAGTTCATACTGCAATTCTGTTTAGGTCAACTGATCACAACCAAACAGTATTAATCAAAATATTTTTTGAATATGAGGACATGGATCTAATCTTTGCTCCTTGTGTACAATCTGATGTATGACTGTATACCCTAAACCCATAAAGATTCCAGCTCTTCTCTCAGATACAGCTTATTCATATGTTTTGTATGACATACTGTATTGATTGTTTTAGCATTAGAATTGTATTCATGACAAAAGAGTAGTTATTTTCACAATAGGAAAAATTCTAATCAAAATAGCAGTAACCATAAACTTAATGGTCAGTAAATGTTCAGACAGTTTTAACAGTGTAATTATGCAATAACTGGTCGTTAATATTCCAAAATGAGCACGCTGATTGGTCAGCCCAATCAGCATGCCCGTTGTAAATCCTAGTCTATGCCAATGGAAAAACGCCCGGTCGTCTGGACTTTTTTCCGTTGCTATATACTGTAAGTTTTAATTTTTTTTACAAAAATAAAAAAAAAAAATCTGTAATCATGACTCCAGACATAGCAGAGAGACAGGACAGGGGAAAATACTAGGAAAATCAGGTACGTTATTCAAAACTAAAGACACATACCTGATTTTCCTTGTATTTCTTCTGTTCTCTCTCTCTCTCTCTCTCTCTCTCCCCTACCCCTAATCTGTCCAAAACTTACTTTTTATTAAAAGAAAGACAAAAGAAAAGAAAAGAAGTCAAAAATGGAGTAAGAGAGACCTTCTTTTCTCCATTGCTTCCTTTCCAAAGCTCTGATGTACTGGATATGCATGGGGATGCAAGTCAACGCATCAAAAAGAGGCAAAAGGATATTATCAGCCATGGAAGGACAGCATGACACCGTTATACAAAGACATTATTTAATAAAAGTAAGTTTTTTTTCTTAAATAATGTCATTGTATAATAGCAATAACCAACTCTGTGATGTGGTATATTAGGATTTACCCATATATGGCTTTATTTAATCACAAGGGTAAACCACGCCAACCATGAGTAAATCTTAATATACCACACCAACATCATCTGTTATTGCTTACCAAACTTTTGTCTAGTAATGATCTTCTGCAGAGGTATCTGTCAAAAGATTAAATTTACATAACAACACATCTTTTCTTTCAATTTAACTAAACCACAATCTGTGTAGTGGATTAACTATATACAGCATCTACATTTTCTAACTTTATATCTTATTCACTTGATAGTCACTGCCTTTCTCATTACTATAAACTCAACATTATTGCTAATTCATATTTTCTGTTAACCAAAACATCTATCTCACAAAGATTGCTTGTTTAGACAGACAAACAATTTGCAAAATATAAATTCTTATTTTCCTTCTCTGGGTTTAACTAATTTCCCTGCACAACTCCTGCATTGTGATTTCATTATCTAATTAAATGTCAAGGCAGTTTCATAGGTTCATAGGTTCATACTAGGCTATCTGCCCTGGGGCATTTATAAGCCTAGCCTCATTGTGTTTGGCTTACGCCACCCGTTGATTTGAGTATACTGTGCCCTTTTTAAAGTTTAATTTACTGTGCCTCTGTCTAATAGTGACACGGAAGTAATCCCCGGGACAAACCTACGATCCCCCATCCACTCATCAAGGTGCTCTGCCTAACATGAATTGGAATTCTATTCCAGAGTGAAGGGTGCCTCTGGGTTATGAATCTGTCTCTCCAGCATGTTCTATTTATTTCTGTGCTGAGGTTCAAGTCCCTCGAGCGCATGGCTCTAAGGGATTTAGATTTACTGAGGTGGAGCATGTCCATTAATTCTGGGTTGGAAATAGCTTTATATGTCAAGCATAGATCGTCTCGAAGTAGGCAGTATGCAACTGAGTAGAGCTGGTGTTTTTTTAACCGGGCAGCATATGGCATCTGTTTGAGTCCCTTGATCCTCCTGGTGAGGTACTTTTGGGGCCTTTCTAATTGCTGCAGGTGTCAGGTAAGGTACATCCCAAAGGGGGCATTGTATTCTATGATGGGCCTGATGAGGGATGAATAAAGGGGCACGATTTACCTCTCTTGATCTAGATGTGAATCCTTTCATGATGAGGTGGGCTATGTAGAAGGTCTTTCTAACCACTTTGGCAATGTGGTTGTCAAAGGAGAGATTGCTATCAACTTGGGTCCCCAGATCCCTAATTACTTTCTCTGTACTTAATGGGTTACCACCTATGTGGTAATTTGTGGGCACATTGTTTTGCCAAAGGGTATGACTATACACTTTTGGCATTTAGCTTTAGACCATGGCTCTGGCACCAGTTATCCGTCTCTGTGAGACCTTTTTGAAGGATGTTTGTGTCAGCTGGAGAGTCGATTATGGCACCCAGTTTGCAGTCATCTGCAAACTTGGTGAGCCATAGTCCTCCACGTTGGCCTGTACCTCAGAAAAGTAAATACCAAACAAGAGAGGTCCCAGGACAGAACCTTGTGGGATGCCACTTGTGACCGGTTTCGAGTCTGACATGGCTCCAGCAACTCTGACTCTGTGGGTTCTGTCTTTGAGCCAGTTTGCGACCCATCTTGTGACATAGGGGTTTATATTTAGGCTGGATAGCTTATCTATGATGCCCGAGTGGGGTATTGTGTCAAATGCCTTTGCGAGGTCCAGATAGGCTGTGTGGACTACCTTCCCTTCATCTATGGCCTTGGTGACTGTTTCGAAGAGGTTGACCAGGTTCAAAAGGCAGGATCTGCCCTTGACAAAGCCAAATTGGGTAGGATCTAGTGTCTGTAGGTCCCCAATGTCTTTGTTTATGAGTTCCATGATGATCCTCTCTATAGCCTTGCAGACTAGGCTAGTCAGGCTTATGGGGTGATAGTTTCCAGGGTCCGTAGAGGCGCCACCTTTGTGGAGTGGGACCACTGTTGCTGTACACCATTCTTTGGGCACATATCCTGTAGTGAGGCTGAGATTGTACAGCAGTTTAACTTGAGGGATTAGTTCTTCTTGGAGTTCATGTAGGGCGCAACCCGGGACACCATCTGGTCCCATGGAAGCAGTGTTTTTTGCTTTGGAGAGGGCGGCCTTCACCTGAGCATCATAGATGTTTGGGAGGCTGCACTCTGCTGGGATAGATACTTGCTCTTTTGGGGGGGAGGGGATGGAGAAGTTTGCACTGAACCTGTTTGCCAGGATATTGGCGATGTCTGTGGGTTCAGTGTATTTTTTGTCATTTAGAATCAACTCAGAACAAGTCTGGGAGTTGCATCCCAGGTTCCTAACATAACTGAAAAAAGCCTTATGATTGTCTTTAGTGTCCTGTGCAATTTTTTTCTTGAAGCTGGCCTTGGAGGATTTTATGAGGGATTGTATTTTTTTGCTAGTACTGATCAGAGATGCCTTCCCTTTTAGGGATTTTGCTCTATCATGTAGTAGCTTCCTCCTTCTGTTGTACAGTTTATTAACTTTCAGCTTGATTGTTTGCATTTGCAACATGATTCATATTGGTACCAGTTTCCCTGTTCTGTTTACATCCTATTTCTGAGTTATCACCTTATGATTTTAAGCCATGTTTGTAAAGAATACTTACACACACCATACAGCATCTTCAGGCACTCTCCAGAAAAGCTAGTCTTTACAAGTAGAAGAGTAACTCAGTTTTAACAATGAGCAGGCCAGTAGCTCACCCATCCAAGCACATGGTGCCTAAATATTTCACCACCAGTAAACACCAGAATATCAAAAATATGACCTCTAATGTTGATACTGTCTCCATCTACTTTAGCATATTTTAGGAAAGCCAGAATCATGTGCTAGTACATTATCCAAGATACAGTATTCTTACATATTAGATTATTCATGAGTGCCTGTAGACTGCTATGTGATGTATGCAAGTGTTCTGTACTAATATGTGCGACTCTATAGATAGCTCTGTGACGTAAGAAGTTCTGTGCTAAAGATCATCCTGCGATAAATAGCTATAGCTATTGTGTTCACCACCCAGCACCTCTGACCCTAAGAGTTAGCTGTATGATCTAAGCAGTTCAGTGTTTGGACTTACGTGTTCTGTGGTATAAGCTAATGTTACAAGGTTCAGTATCCAGCAACTGTTCTGCAGCATGTGCAGGTGACCTGTATAGTACTATGAGTGACTAATCTGTGCACTACTAAGACACAAAGTAGTTGTCTGGAGTTGTTACTACTTTGTACAACATAACCTATTTCCATCTTTTCACTACATGTGACCTAATCTGGGAATATATTCACAAATGCTTCACACATATAAAAGTATCCTCTTATCCTTGAGTACTATGACCACTTCTAGTCCTTTTCCCTAAGGCAACATGGCTGTGCAGTCTGGTCTGACCAGTTTTGTGGCCAGTCTGATTGCGTTAGGTGTGATAAAGCATTATAGCAACTAACTTATACTTCCTTTCTGTTCACTGCTTCTACAAACTGATAGGGCATCCTTCAACAGATATAAATGTTTAGGAAACATGAAAGTAAATCCTTTGCATCAGCCCACTATTGGTATGCATCATACATCTGGAGCATCTTAGTTATCACGACCCACTTCCAGACCCATAACTCATTCTGAGGCTGTAAGGAAAATTTGTGAAAGCCTCCTAGAACCTCCTCTAAAATATCCAAGCTTCCAGCACACAAGGCAGTGCTTGCAACCTCTTCTCTTACCCATTCTTCACATTCACATAGCTCATCCAGGAGTTATCAAGAAAGCAGGTTTAAACCCATAATGCCCACTTAGTCTGCTTCCACACATGGAACTGCTTTAGTTGTGGGTGACTCTATAGATGGATAAATAGACTCTACACACACCAGACTGGACAAGAACGTGGTGACATTAAGACTCTTGTCTGGTGCAAGATTCATGATGTCACAAGGGCACTAACATCTTTTAAGTCAGACAAATGTGGTTATGATCTAGAAGTCTTCCACATGGAAGCAAATGACCTAGGACACTCTATGTTTGAAGTAGTGTCGCTACAGTGGGATGGAAAGGGCCAGGTGGTGCATTAGCCAAGCACAATCATTTTTAGTAATAGTGCTACTGGATTTTAAATGCTGGTATTGCATTTGTGGTCAATGTTGAGCACTGCTGAGCTCTGTGTGTTGTCTAAATTATAGCAACTTTGTAACAGTTTAAAAGAAAAACAGAGCTTTTTTTCATTTCAAATCTGAGTGCTATGGTGCTCCATTTATGTTATGAACTGCAGCAAGCAGTTTACTACAGTATAAAAGAAAAAAAAAAGACTTTTCTTTTCTTTTCTTAAAGGCAAACCTGAGCTCTTTAGTGCTTTGTGTGTGGTAGTATAAAGTATAGTAACTACTTGCTAGAAATGTAGCAAGCAGTTTGCTGCAGTTAAAGTAAAAGGCTATTTTTTTATTTTTTGTGTAATTTAATGCTTCTTGTGATCCCCTGCTTGTTACAAATGTAGCAAGCAATTTGCTATAGTTTAAGGAAAGAGAAGAGCTTTTTATTTTCTGACTCAGCAGAGGAAGGAGAGGATGTAGAACTCTGACTTGAGTGGCTCCAGGTACCAGATTGTGTGTTTTTTTTAATTACTTCTCTTCTGTGGAGGGACGGCATTGAAAGTGGGACCAAGATGTCTGGATGGTATTTCAGGAGTACCACCTAGCAGACCTTATGACCGTTTTTTTTTTTTTTTGTGATCTTCACTTAAGAGCTGTCGGGGAATGGTCACCGGGCACTAGATGAGCCAGCTTATGGATGTAACCCAGGAGACATGCCAAGAGACATGATGGGAGGACTTGTTAGAGCATTGTGAGTTGCTATGGCAACTCAAATTGAATGCTTATGCTCCATGAGGGCTTAATAAGCATATTTCCATTTGAAGTGTTTTGAAGTTGAAATCATATAAAGTTTGATTATTTATATTTATTTTTCTTATGTTATGCTTATGTTCCTCCAGGGCTTAATGAGCATATTTCCATTGGAAGTGTTTTGAGGTTGAAATCATATAAAATTTGTTTTTGTATTTGTATTAATATATGCATTTTTATACATATTTTTCTTTGTATTTATATATACAATTTGTGTCTGTGTGTGTGAGTGAGTGTGTGTGTGTGTGTGTGTGTGTGTGTGTGTGTGTGTGTGTGTGTGTGTGTGTGTGTGTGTGTGTGTGTGTGTATATATATATATATGGTTCCCCTTCACAAAGTCGATCAAACACAATCTCGAAATGCATATGGTGAAGACCATATGCTTAAAATTGTAGAAGCTCGACTGTGTGAATAGGGAATGGCATACAGCACAGAACAGGAGATTTCCCTTTCTGTGTTGTAGTGCGATCTCGGAGTTGGAATAAATAAATAGTGGGGGGGTGTGGGGCATGCAGGGGGGCTTGCCCCCTGAAGAAACACTTTTTTGTGTTACTTTTTTTTTTCATTCCCTTTCACAAAGTTGAGCTTCTGAAATTCGAGCATATGGCATCGGCCATATGCATTTCAAGTTTTGGAACATTTGACTCTGTGAAAGGGAACTATATATATATATATATATATATATATATATATATATATATATATATACATTTTCTCAAATATTTTTTATTTTGATTTTTATTTGTCTTTAATGAGTATTTAATGGTTAATTGGGTGTGTGTGGGATTATGTGATTAGGAAAGGGGGATATTTAAATCCTTTTGTGCGTATATTTTTTATTCTGAAGAAGTCTGTTGTATTGTCAGACGAAAGCGCTCAATCTTTTTGCATTAAACTGTTTTGTTGTCTCCTAATCTCCTACTTTTGTTTTTTTGGTTCAGACAACAGTTGAGGTTTTCTGCTTTCTGTAAGAGACATGATGGAACAAACTATGCATGTATTAATGTTAGGAAAGACACTGCTGTTGAATAGTATCTTGCCTCAACTCAGAATGATACCTAGATAACAAGCTGAGATAATTGACTTTAACAATTGACTAAGTAGTTGGTGTCATTCTAAGGTGTTCCAGTATGTGTCCGCCTGGGATCAGATGGTAGACTAGAATTCCTGTTTTATAAGGAATGTTTTGCACCTCTTGTAATAGAGCTTCTCTATACTAACTAATGTTTTTACTGACACCAAAGTATATTTCCTTAGGCAGAATCCACTTACCACAATTCCAAAACAGAAAACTCAAACTCATATTCTGACAAAGTTACAGAGGCGCTACTTGATGCTACATCTAAATGGAAATACGCCTGAACTTGAAGCCCTCCTGCAACATGAACATGTTCGTATTTATTTAGTTACTGAGTTGTGGTTTCAATGCAAAGTGAACAGTCCCTCTGTACAATGCTTTGGTGCCTCTCATGCTATCCGGCCCTCAGATATCAACAGGAGAGTATTTGCATGAAATACCATCACCTCCTCTCATCGTACCCATGACCCTAACAATCAGCTCCTAGAGGTCCAGATCACCTCTAACAAATGTAACTATTGCTTCACTGCTAGCTATAGGTCCTCATCAATATCTCCCACTGATCCTTGTATTTACTCTAACATCATTGAGGGGTTAAATATCAAGCAAAATACCTTCCTGCATTGACTGACACACTTTCACTTCTAAAAATGGATATGCTTAGCATTTCCTAGCTTTTGTTAATATCAAAGCTTTGTAATAAAATTTATGACCACATACTAGGGGTCCTTACCCACCTAGCTCCTGTATGTAGCCCAGTCTGCATCTCCACATCTTTGGCTAAATCTGACAACAAATCAGTTGTCTTCTCTGTCAAGCCTAGTGGTCCCATCCAGTGACTAAATTACACTGTCTTTAGGGACTTCTCTATGGCAAACCTACTTCAGCTTGTACAAGACTTAGAAAAAATTCCCAACAATCCCCAGCAAATGAGAGGGATGCCACATTCATGCCTGGCTTTTATTAGCACTGAAAGAGCGGCATAGAAAAGCCATTTTCCTTCTGTTTCCCTTCTGCCCTAATTATAATGATAAATTCAGGAATACACCTCTGTGGTGAAACTCCACCATTAATAAACTATAAAATAAAAGGAAAACAATAAAAATCTGTAAGACATCCAAACCCCCCTATCTCAGCATGCTAGCATGTATCTTAAAAGTACTGTTAGAAAATGTAAAGCAAAATTCAAACTTAAGATTACTATAGATACCAAAGGAACTACACATCTTTCTTCAGTTATGTAATGAAATTAAGGAGAAATGCACAGCAATCCAATGAGCTCAACCATTATAATATCACACATTCTAATCCCAAAGCTATGGCTAATGTATTAGCATATGAACTTATGACTATTCCTTCCACACTAAGCTTGAAAATTCAGTTTCTCCTGAAACCACGTTGAAACAAATCTCTGAATCATGAATCCCTGCCAGTGGCTAAAAGTAATATTTACATGGTACCAGACAACACACCTGGCTGCATTCTCATCCATGCCAAATATGCAATATCCAGACATCAACTAAAACTGCCTGGTTTCAACCTACACTCAGGGCTTACATTTGATGCCTGGAAAATAATCCCTATGATGCCTTTACACAAGGGCAGTCCCTCTACACACCTGCATAATTACAGGCCCATCAGCCCCACCAATATATATGCAAAACCATGCTAATTTTCTCCAGTAGTGAGTGATTGACAAGGGTGGAAGAACTTTTTAAGTGTGTATACGTAAAGGTGTATCTGACTAGACATCTTTTTTCTGTAGCCCTCCTTGCAGTCATCCCTACTGGCAAAATTTCCTTTCTCCATCCCCATGATGGCTTAGTTCTTAAAATATTTTCTCATTCTTTATGTATATAATGTTCTCTATAGTGTTATTATTCTTCATAGGGATCTGCATCTAAAATCCTTCTCTCTCATAATTTCTTGAACGTTACCCTTATTTCATCATCACCCCCTTCCAGTTTGATTTATAACCCTTGGCTTGTGTTTTGCATATGACCCTTAACTGCATAGTTCTAAAATATCCCTTCAAACCAAATAATCTAAAACTACCTTGTTTTATGGGGAGAATCAATTTCTCCCACTAAACTTTGTTTGTTTTATCTATGATAAGCAGGATATTCCAACCAGGCTAGTGGCCTCTTTTCAAGACAAGACACAAGTATTTATACTACTAAGGGAAATTTGGTCAAGGCATTAGGGGAACTTCACCTACTACGTTTAATAGATGCTTTCAATATGATAAATCCACCTGAAATACTACTAACTTAAGCAGATGGAAACCTCAATTTAATATTTTAGCTGATGGATGACACAGGAGTGCAGCACCCCTCTTATGCTGCACTGTAATGTCAGCAATAAATGTGCCTGGTGTGGGAATAGGACATTTAACCTGCTGCACCAAAGGCAAGTGTGCTGCCTGTTGTGCCATGGATGGTGCTCTCTTTCCCTTCCAAATAAATTCCTTAACTCTTTATTAATTATTAATTACTATCCACAACTTCTCCTCTGGTTGATAAATACTGTAAATGCCTAACCTATATATAAAATTAAAGAGACTAAAAGTATTTTATCTGCTAGTATCTCACTATGCATATCCATAATCAAAAGCTTCCAGTTTTTCAGTTTCTGTATTATCTTTAGTTCCCACAGTAATGCATTTTAAGAAACACACATCATTAGCACTGTTCCAAGTATCTAGCTTGCTATACCCAATCCAATCTTACCCTTGTATTTTCTCTGAACCTCTTCTCAGAGCCTGTGATGTCTTTCTTCATCCGCCACCGCTGGAAATGTGCAGTGCTGCTTTGTAGTCATTATTTCTAGTGTTTTTAGAGCCACAGTCAATAGCTTGTTGCATCAATATAGTGGATAATAATGACCACAATGTGGCATGCAGAAGAAGTGTTATTACAGTGGTACAATTTAGGATTATGCAATAACAGTATACATATTAAAATCTGCTATGCTGTTACATAATGGAAGTAGCACCACAAAACTATCTTGTTTTACAACTATGCCACAAACTGTTAATATTAACAGGGAGTAAATGTACTTATTAAACAATGGGCTACAGACCTATGCAGATTAATAGGACAAAGTAAACTGAACATTAATTACACTTAAGATATGGCCGTTTGAGGAGACAATGCAGAAAGCTGCATTGTTATATTGTTGTATAATGGAGAAGAGAGATGAGATAAACTGAATACAACAGTATATTCAGCTGGACAATTTAGATTTGCCTACATTGTATTAAATGCTACCCTGTTACAAATATTTATTTACTTTTTGGCAGAACAGAACAATTTTACCCATAGCAGGCAAGTCTTAATTATTAAAAAAGTATTTTAAAAATTAAAATGTGTTGTACTGGTAAATAACAAGGCTATGGGTCTGTGACAATTATCAGTTAATGCTCCCTCTTAGTTGACATTATCTGACTGCTTAATTTTACATCCATTTTGAGCAGGTCTGGCAATGTAGAAGTGCCTTGTATTTGTTGGTCCAATATGACTGACAGTGTGAGTGAGTGAGTAATCTGAAAACAAAATGTATACGACTTAATGAATAATTCAAGTCAGTCAATAAAACTGGGAAGTCCATAGCTAGAGCTAGAGAGTAACGGATCATGTGCGTCATCTGTACAGAGAATAATGCAATGCTAGGATGTGGCTAATGTCCCTTTTCAGATAAAAAACAGAATTTCAAATAATATAAGTGCAATGACATTCACTAAAACAGAAGCTTTATTTTAATTTCATATAAAAGAAACTAGTGTTTCAGCTGAAGGTTGATAGAAAGCAGAATTTGTTAAGCTGTGAACTGTTTGTGCTTTTCAATCCAAAATATTTCTTGTGGATTTAAAAACATAAAATGCTTGGTCCATTTAAGTACTTATGCTTTGTAGAAGAAACAACAAGGGCCTATTATTTTTATTAGTAAGTATCTGAAATCCCATGGTACTACTACATGCATTGGGGTTATAACACAGGCTATGGGACCATGTCATCCGTCTACATTTGCATTTTGTATCAAACAAATCATTTTCTGTTTGAAATTGCTTTCTTTGTCCATATACCATCTATAGATGTTTCTTGTCTTTTCTATATTTTGAATATCATAGCTTCTGAAAGCTCTTCTAAATGCCTCACATTTTATTTTGATAGACTAGCTACATAATAATTGTTACTAAAGTTATGGCAATGCTGTTGTTGCTTCTAAAAATAAGTTTTAGAACAACACATTTAATAACTAATATAATCAGATAAAAAAGCAAGAAAAAGCAGTATAATATACAAAAATTATTAGTCAGCATGAAAGAAATGAGATGAGAGGGAAGTAAGGAAAATACATTTGGGCAAAAGAAGACTTAACATGTAGCCCTTTTAAATATTAAAATAGGTAGAAAAGCAAGGTATAACTATTTTTTTACAATATTGTTAGTGGTGAAGTTTGAGAGGACTGGGGTTGTCTTACTAATGACCCTTTCAGTAAAGATTGTTTGGTCAAACCCAATCAAATGAAACAGCACAATGATGAAACCAAAAGTTTGTGACAAATGCATTTCTTTCAATGACAACCTCCTGACTGTAAAGTACAGTAAACTGTAAACTGTAGAGTACAGTGGAGAAACTCCTGACCATATTTAATATTACAAGCTGTGAGGTCTCCTTATTTTGAAGATAATTCAGCCCACAAAAGCAAATTCATGATTTGGCTATAGTTCTACTTACTGTTAGAAGCTGAAGTCAACAAAAACGTGTTTTCTGGCACAGAGTCTCCCCAAAACCTCTCATTCTGTTAGACACTCATGTGCCCTCCTTTTAATGTCAGTCTGTAAATTTAGCGTATCTTTCAAAAAAAGTTTTGTTGACCTTGAATTCGTAATCTTCATCTCAACCAAAACTAGTGAAAAGCATGATAGCACATTAATGGGGATGAGTAATGGTTGTACCTGATGTCCTTATCATGATGGGTTTAAGTATATTACATCTACTTAATTTGTCACTTTGCTGTTTAGGTTACATATATCTAAACACTGTGGTACTGTATTGACCAACTTGTAGGTAGCCTGAATTTAAACATTTCTATCTGCCTATGTGATAAGTGACTCCACTTTCTCTTGCTGTCTAAATTAACAACTTCTTTTGCCACCACTTTGCATGCATGTACTGTCTTATTTTTTGAAACTGTGTTTTTGTTACAGTCCTCATAAATCACTTATGCCATGTAGATTCAGTGCATGTCAAAAGTCTGTTTTTCTCTTTTTAAGTAAAATTATCTGTTTGTGTAAGCTTATTCCTTATAATTTACATGATGATTTGCCTTACTTGCATTATTTTAGTGCGTATATTTTAGGATTTCCAGTCAGGACATACCAGGACCCTTTAATTAAAGCATTATTTTTAATTATATGTGTGCTATAGATGGGAAAACAATGCTGTTTCTGTGCTATGACTATAAGCTGACTCACATGCAGGTATCGTCTTTTCTTAGGAGGGACAGCATTCTTTCTGCACCCGAGTGACTCACTGTTACTGCTTCTGCCACATGTCACATTCATGCCACATATCGCTTACTGGTAAAAAATAAATTAGAAGTTACTTTTCTTTCAGATATGCAAAAATATGTTCACATACTGTGTTCTTCTCCTTTATTATGAATTCCAGAATAAGTTATCACTTCATGCTTCACATCTCTGCTTGTATGCTCTTGGCAGCTTTACTGTGCTTATAACAAACTCCTGCCATTTATTCAATCTTCTTAAATTCCTACAGTCTTACATTTTTGTATAATGCAAAGACCTATCCATTTCCTGGCTTTGCTTTAGTAATTGTTTACATGTGCAGGACAAATGGTTTCATTTTTTACAACTGCAGTGCCTGGTTGATAGTGTAAGAATAAACATCGCCAGATACGAATTGCAAAGTACCGCTCATACTTATCTACAGTGTTCTGATCTGCCACTCCTGACATGTCTAAACTGGTGCCAGTGAGTACGGTACTGGGTTGTCTGATGAATGGAATTTTGAATATTAAACTGAAGAATGTGTTTGATCCACTGAACTGCATCACTGATCTTAGTATAAATGTCCTCAGTGAATCTTGCCTTTGCTATGCTCATTCATAAATATCAGGGATACCCCTATCACATTTGCGCAAATGACTATGAATACCACCCATTGTTTCATTACAGCCATCTTGATAACAACCAGATTTCTTGAAAGGTGAATGCAGATTATTATAAACAGTGAAAAAGAAGGTCTGGATGGCTTTCACTAGTAACACTACAATACTTGTTTTCATTTTGTTTTTAATCTAGTAAATCCAATAGTAAATGAAAGAGTTGCTAGTGCTCTCCTACAGCAAAAATTCACAAGGAAGCAAGGCAGACAGACACACACACACACACACACACACACACACACACACACACACACACACACACACACACAAAATGCACTTTATTTGTCATTGACAAGGCTATACAGAGAACGTATATAGACTCTCTAATTAAAAATACAATCTAATTTGTGATTAGGCTTGATTTATGCTCAAATTTGATGAATTCTAAGCAACTAATCATATGTTGAACAGCTCTACTGAACTCATACTGTAGTAATAGTACTCTGGGAGATAAGTACTGTGAAGCTGTCTCTGTTTATGTCTGCAGGAGACTGTGTGTGCATGTGTGCTTGTGCTTGTTGAGGCATAATTGCAACTTTTGGGATGTTGTATATGTGCGAGTGTGTACATGAGTGTCAGTGTGTGTGTGTGTATGTGTGTATGTGTGTGTGTGTGTGTGTGTGTGTGTGTATGTGTGTGTGTTTGCATGTTTTAGTTGCTCATATAACAATGTTGCATGGGTCGGTAGGATGAATAGTACTAGTGCTACTTGTAACTGCACAGTATTTGATTCAGATTCTTGACACTAAACCACTAATGAATTATTGCTCAATGTGACTTTTGCATGCCCCTGAATTGGGTTGTTTCGCCATCATGCTATTGGGCATTTCACCCTTGCAGATATAACACTAGTGACTAAACGATTTCTAAATATCAGTAGCATGTTTTTATGTGTTACTATTTTTTTTTGATATACTAATGTTTTGTTATTCATTTGTAGTGTAAATTATTTGGGCCACAGAACTGAAGTCTCTTTTTCTATCAAGTCTGTTATTAATTTTCTATATATTTTGTAACTGGACAAAGGTAATCACAAGCTACTCATTAGATTATATTGGAAGATTACCACTGTTCAGTGTTGTGATAGTCACTTATAAAAGTAATGTTACTATTACTAGTTACTTTTCAGTTAAAGTAATATATTACTACTACTTATTTCTTTCCTAAAAAGTAATGTATTACTATTACTAGTTACTAACTAAAGTAACATGTTACTGTTGAGATATTTTCACATAAGTATAGTTTATCAGTTGTCATATTACATGTCACATTACAATCCACCAATAACACTGAACAAAAACACAATCTCTGCAAAATTAAAAGTCATCCAAATAATTCCTCATTAAAGAGATCTGTAATTAATGAAGAGGTTGCTACTGGCAAAACAACTTTACATTTCAATGTTTCATCTACAAATTCAGTGCCTCCTGCCCTTGAAGAATTAATTGCCTAAGTCACATTAAAAAAATGGTAAGCTGGTAATACTGCAGTAGGAATGGCTGGCAAACTGACAGCAAGTTCAGGGTTTCTATGCATTCCATATAAAGGAGGGCATGCTCATGAGTGCAGAACCCCTATCCCCCCTTAAAATGCACCAAATAATTGGCAATAAAAAGAGCACTGCAATATCAACACTCCATCTACATGGTGTGAGAGTAGAATCCACAGCCTTCTGCACCAAAGGCAATTATGCTAACACTGCTTTCAAATTCTACAACACAAACAGTAATTGCCATTTGATAAACAGAACAGTTAGTTGCATATTGAAAACAGACTTAGTATGAGCAACAGTAAACTCATCTCTCATTGAAATTCACTATTCCATGAAATGAAAAGAATCCCTTGAAAATGCACTTAAACTCACAATTCCCTGAAAATGTACTAAAACTCAAACGTACAGTTCTATCAGCAGTCTGTAGTTATTGTAGAGAATTCAGGCTCTTGTCTTCACTGAAGCTCACAATTCCTTCAGATGTCTGATAGTTAGTGGACGGGATTCAGGCTCTTGCTTCCTGTAACCAAGTTACAGGGTCAAGACTGATCAAGTTAATTGACTAACCCGCCCTCATCCCTAACTAGGGCATTACATACCATAGCTCCATACCTCTCAATCTCTTAGCATAAGAAATCGGAACAAAGCATAAAATAATGGGGGGACAAAGGCCCAAAAATAGGGACAGATTTTAAATATTGCTCTTATAAACCTAGAAGGTTGGTAAAATAACATTTGTCTTAGCATGCATTTTCTAAAGGAAATGAAGTCTGAAACTCAAATGTATGAGATTATTTAGTTATTTCAGTCCTCTGTGATTTGCCAGAAAACCATGCATGTTGAGGAATAGACCAAAAATATGAGGCAAGATTAAGGACATTCTGCAAAAATCTGGATGGTTGAAAGGTACACATACCCCTCAACCTCTTAGTGCAAGAAATCTGGACAAAGCCTGCAATAAAGGAGATACAATGGCCCCCTCTGTTATACACCCTATTGAAATCAGGAGTAAAAAACAAAAAAAGGCATAAATAAGGAGTAATTTCAGATACTGCATATAGCCAGTTAAATCAACAGTCTAAAGTAAGATGCATTTGATTACATCTATACACAGAAAGTCATTGCCGTGCAGTCCACAGAAGTTTGGTATAGACTAACCAACTGACTGACTTCTGAGTCTGAAGTATCTCTTCTAATAATACCAAAACCAGTATTAGTTTTCTAGAATTTTTGCATGCCTGTTTAACATTGGTTCCAAAGCCTGTATGTACTTAATGTGCTGTTCATTCTGTTAGCACATTTTACTTCTTATCAGTATTCTTGAATGAAGATTATTTATTTGTACTGCAACATTTCTGAACACTGAAACTGCATGTAAAAAGAAAATATACATATACTGCAATATGGCTGCATTTCTAGGTCGATGCAAAGATAATATTGTATTTATGTCTAACAAACTAACTTTAAGTAAGGCAAACATCTACCCTAAAAAGTATATGAGCCATCTTATACTGCGTTGTAAGACATACAGCTGTACCTCTTACCTAAATGAGCAAAGAAAGAGTGATTTTTAGTTGATTGTCTGGTGCCAGGATCCATAGGTAACACATGCATTCAAGTCCTTGAAGAGCAAATACCAGTACATATGGGTCTTAACAACTGGAGATGATCCTCCATAGACTATATGAACAGAGACATTACGTAGCTGTTTGACTGTATGTCCCAGGCTAGTATGAGCCCAGCACTGAACAGCATTCTGCCAAGCTGAAGGATGATGTTGCCATATGAGAAAAACAAAAATCTACTTCATAGGTTCATAGGTTGGTATGAGGCTATCGGCCCTAGGGCCTATACAACCTAGCCATAACAATTCCCTGGATATTTCTTCCCACAATATTTACTTCCCTGGACCCCTGTCTGCAGCTCAAGCTCCTTCCATTAATTGGGAATTTCTTCCCAATGTCAATAATTGGCTTGGCGTATGGAGTCATTTCCAGAGTGTAGACTATTTGGTTGGCCAAATGAAATTCTACACCCTCATAATGTCTTTTATGGCTATACCAACCAAATATACTTGCCATCATAGACTCTGTAAACCAAAACACACTGGGAAAAACCTTGAAAGAAAGCTTGGCCAGGCAAACTGAATCCAGGAAACTGTTTATTGTTAGCGCTTTTGTCCACCAAAATAAAATGAACTTCTTCAGACAATTTCACACATCTTCTCCCCTCCTTATATAGACAATATCACATCACATGACACATCACATTCCCCTTCTTTTTACATAAAAATATATGCACCTTTAAAATGCAATAATTACACTGCTTGTTAAAAAATCACAGCAATATGTACTAAAATGTGATTAAAACACACAACTGTAAATAAAATCCAACAAGTCCTATTATAAAGTTTAACGTGTTAGGCTTTTTGATTTAAGTCGACAAGCTATGGAACATTGGTCATTTAGCCCAGGGTAGCAGTAGGTGTTCACATAAAGTTGCCACCATAATTCTTGTCTCTCTAGTAGCAAACCCACGTTGCCACCCCTATTCCCTAAATTAACTTGGTCAATGACCCTAAACTTAAAACTATGACCTGGGTTTTCTTGCACATACCTAGCCAAGGCATTACTCTCTTTTCCTTTCCTTATACAACAGACATGTTATATATCCTTTCTTTCAATTTGCGTTCGGTCTTTCCTATATAGAAACGGACGCAATCCTAACATTTCCCCAAATAAACTACATTTTTAGAGTTACAATCAGATGTGTTGCTAGTTACAAAGCTCCTTCCATCAATTGGGAATTTCTTCCCAATGTCAATATATTTACAGTTCAGGCAGGCTATATAAGGAGGAGGTGGAGGTGTGTGAAATTGTCTGAAGAAGTTCATTTTATTTTGGTGGATGAAAGCACTAACAATAAACAGTTTCCTGAAATCAGTTTGCCTGGCCAAGCATACTTGCCATCATAACTGGATAAGCATAGGATAATATGAAGATGTTACATTTTAATGCTAGGAGCATGTAAAAAGAAATGCATTCGCTACGAACCATTCTCACCTTGGAGGATGTCATACCTCTCAGACTCTTGCTGCAAAAAACATGTCCAGATTTCTTGTTCTAAGAGGCTGAGTGGTATGCTACAGAGCCAGTGAATAGTTGTCAATTAGAATGTTGCAGTAGATGCACCTAACATACAGGCATTGTTGACTGTCTATGGAAATCTACATGTCAAGTGCCAAAATCACTCAATAACTACAAAATGTTAATTAAAAAGAAAAACACCGCACCTTGACATGTAAGGATGTAATTCTGACCACTGTGCTTCCAGTGCAGTGCACCTATGAATTTCACTTCTAACTTTTGACCAGTTACAAGCATGCTAGAGCTACTATGCAATGTTTGGATTGAAAAAAAAATTGCTTGATGTGCTTCTTCCATTAGCAATATATCAACTTCTTAGTTAACAGTCAATGCCTTCAATGCACTCAGCCCAAATTCTCCTTTGCAGCCATAATAAAACGAAGTATGAGACTGACTAATGCCAATGATGACGGCGGTTTTTGAAACACTATGTTTCTGTCAGACTTGGAAAATACATTATGAAACCTTCACAGTACAGTATAATGTTGAAATATGAAGTACTCCAAAGACACAAATTCATTCCATCTAAATTTCAGTGCATCATACAGTTGAATTTGACCCAAAAGCTTTAGACATTTGAAAAAATGCCCTTGTACAGACGTCAAAATGAAACAGGAGAAACAAAATATAACAGCATGTATAGCTGACTTGGCACCTCAGTAAAAAAGCAAAAGGCAGTTACTGTAGGCAAACTGTTGTGTAGAAATAGGTCATCACACCCCAAACCCCCACACACAAAAATGACATTCTTTGAGAATGAGAGAGTTCTACATACATGATGGTTCTTTAAACTTCCTGGGTTTCCAATAAATTATGTCTCCCTTATAAATTAGCAAGGTGGATGTTACTCACTCAAAAATGCAACACTGTCTTACTTATTTAAAGAAAACACATGGAGTTGTTATTATATTGCAAGTGTATTTTTAAATGTAAAATGAATTTCATTAATACCATTGAATTTCATTGCTCTAGGTAAACAGAAAGGGCTTATTCTTGGCCTTCATCCCTCTCAGGGTAGGTCAAAGTAGTCTAGACTTTACACATATTACACTTGTTTACACACGTTGCACTTCTTTTATAAGAGCAGTAATTAAAATCCATTCCTATTTTTGAGCCTTTGTTCCCTCTTTATTTTAGGGTTTATCCAGATTTCTTCATCTGAAAGGTCCAGAGGTATGCAAACCTCTTTACTGTTGCTCTCACACACTCTCTCACACACACACCTCTGATTCAGAACATGTACATGAACACAAATCCTACTAATCAAGTAAATATGTTCCTATTTTGAGCCTTTGTCCCCCATTTATTTTAGGTTTATCCTGGTATCTTGAGCTAAGTCACTGCCTTTCAGCTGTCTAGATTTTTGCAGAATGTCCAGATTTGTGGCTCATTTGTTTGGTGCCATATTTATAAAATGTGTAATTATTTGTCAAATGAATGGGCATTGAAGTCATTAAATAATGACAGACATTTGAGTTTCAGACTTTATATTCAGATAATAAATGCTAATGGAAACCCTGTTATTCTAGCCATACTTCACAACATTCCAGATTTGCTCAGAATGTCCAGATTTTTGCCTCGTATTTTTGGCCTGTTCCACTTAAAATTTGTGTTTTTTTCTGGCAAACTACAGAAGATTGAAGTCACTAAATAATGACATACATTTGAGTTTCAGACTTCATATCCTTGAGACAAATGCAAGCTACCAAAAAACATGTTATTCTAACAACAAGACAAACTGAACCCTCACTTAAAATCACGGTTCAGTCTCAGCCTTACAACAGGATATGTACCCAAAGAATGGCGTGCAGCAACAGTGGTCCCACTCCATAAAGGTGGTGCCACAACGGACCCCAGAAACTATCGCTCTATAAGCCTAACTAGCCTGGTCTGCAAAGCTATGGAGCGTATCATCATGGAACTCATAAACAAAGACATTGGGAACCTCCAAACACTGGATCCTACCCAATTCGGCTTTGTTAAGGGCAGATCTTGCCTCTTGAACCTGGTCAATTTCTTTGAAACAGTCACCAAGGCCATAGACGAAGGGAAGGTAGTCCACACAGCCTACCTTGACCTTGCAAAAGCCTTCGACACAATACCCCACTCGTGCATCATAAATAAGCTCACCAGCTTAAATATCAACCCCTATGTCACAAGATGGGTTGCAAACTGGCTTAGGGATAGAACACACATGGTCAGAATTGCAGGTGCCATGTCAGACTCTATAAACCAGTTACAAGTGGCGTCCCACAAGGCTCAGTCCTGGGACCTCTCTTGTTCGGTATATATTTCTCTGAGGTACAGGCTAACACAGGAGGACTATGGCTGACAAAGTTTGCAGATGACTGCAAACTGGGGGCCATAATCGACTCGCCGGCTAACACAAGCATCCTCCAAAAAGGTCTCACAGAGACGGATAGCTGGTGCCAGAGCCATGGCCTAAAGCTAAATGTCAAAAAGTGCATAGTCATCCCCTTTGGGAAAAACAAAGTGCCCACAAATTACCACATAGGTGGTAATCCATTAAGTACGGAAGCAGTAATTAGGGATTTGGGGACCCAAGTAGATTGCAATCTCTCCTTTGACAATCACATTGCCAAAGTGGTTAGAAAGACATTCTATATAGCCCACCTTATTACGAAGGGGTTTACATCTAGATCAAGAGAGGTTATTGTGCCCCTCTACTCATCACTCATCAGCCCATAATTGAATACAATGCCCCATTTGGGATGTACCTTACCTGACACCTGCTACAACTAGAAAGACCCCAAACGTACCTCACCAAGAGGATCAAGGGACTCAAACAGATGCCCTACGCAGTTAGGCTAAAGAAACTCTAGCTCTACTCAGTTGCTTACCACCTACTCAGAGGCAATCTGTGCCTGATGTATAAAGCCTTGTCCAACCCAGAATTAATGGACATGCTCCACCTCAAGAAATCCAAATCCATCAGAACTACATGCTCCAGTGACTTAAACCTCAGCACAGAAATAAATAGAACATGCTGGAGGACAGATTCATATCCCAGAGACTCCCCTCACTCTAGAACAAAATCCCAATCCATGTCAGACAGAGCCCCTCAATGACCTTCTTCAAGAAGAATCTTGATGTTTGGATGGGAGATCATAAATTTACCCCTGGGATCTCTTCTGTGTCACTGCTAGACAGAGGCACAGAAAACTAACCTTAAATGGGCTATCTTCTGTGACCTACTATACGGAGGCACAGTCAACTAATCTAAGAAGGGTGGTGAAAGCCAAACACACTCTGGCTAGGCTTGTAAATGCCCTAGGGCAGATAGCCTAGTATCACCCTATGAACATTATATGGTTATATAAGAGGGATATTTAGAACCTGTGTCTATTTTTGGGTCTTTGTCCCCCCATTATTTAATGGTTTGTCTGGATTTCTTGTGTTATGAACTTGAGAGGTATGGTTCTATCAACTTTCTAAGTTTATAACAGCAATATTTAAAAGCTGTCCTTATTTTTGGTCCTTTGTTCCCCCATTATTTGTGGCTTTGTCCAGATTTCTTGTCCGGAGAGATTGAGAGGTATAGTCGAGCGGTACACAAACCTCTTAACTGCTATTGCTGCTGCTAGGGATCACATTACTCTCACTCTTCACTCTCTGTCTTTCTCACAGACACACACACACACACACACACACACACACACACACACACACACACACACACACACACACAGAGTTTCTTCTGCTTTCATGCATGCCTTACTCACACAGACAGAAACGCACACAGACTTTTTTGTTTCATTTATTTTTATTTTACACTCACTAAACAGCAAAAGTGCTGCTTAGCAAGTGTAGAATAACAGCTCAATCGATCTCATTGTTCACTCTCTCATACACACACAGTCATTTCTGCATTCATACACACATACATTCTGCTTTCATGCATGCACTGTTCATTCTCTCATGCATTGCTCACTCTCTCTCATGCACACATACACAGTCTCATCTGCATTCACACACACATACATACTGCTTTCATGCACACACTGTTCATTCTGTCATTCACTGCTCACTCATACACACATACACAGTCTGTTCTGCATTCACACACCCATACATACCGCTTTCATGCATGCATTCACTCACACGTATGCAGACAGAAACATAAACACACTCATACACACACAAATGCATACAAACACACACACACACACACACACACACACACACACACACACACACACACACACACACACACACACACACACACACACACACATTTTTTCTGGAAAGATGGGAGCCTATCATGAAAAGTTGTTGTTATCTTTCTGCATGGCCCTGTAGCCAAAGGATTCATGTCTGGTACTGGTCCGTGGCCCTGTGGTTGGGGACTGATGGTTTATAGCAAGCATTTCTCCATTCTTGACGCTTGAAAAAGGCTGAGGATCAACAGCATAACAAAACCTGAAAATATTTGCAAATACATTTTTGAAGAACTAAAGGCATAGATTCTTTGCAGTAAAATTAACAAAATGAACTTACATCAGTTTACAAATACTTTGGCTGGAGTTTCACTGGAAAACATTGCTTCAGTACAGTTTTTGTCCTGAAGGAAACACTTTGTCATAACAAGAGTTCCACAACAACTTATACACTATTTTATAGCAGCTGTGGCAAGCATAGATAATGCCTAAGTCACACTGTGGGTGGAGCCTCAGGAGAGGAAACTAATGATTCTACTGTGTTGAAAGAACATCATGAAGGTGGAGACAAATTCCACCAGAAAGCATGTGATACAAAACAATGGGTAATGGGCTTTCCTGCACTAGACTACCAAAGCAGACAAATGTAGAATTCAAAATCCTTTTAGTGCATTCATGTAGCCGTACGTGTCTGAGTTGAAATTACAGGGACAAAAGAAAACTCACAGTTGAGTTTAACTGTGGTTGAGCCTGGATTTCTTATTTAAGCGTCACTGCTACTGTTATTTTTTATGTGAGTGGCGCTATCTGCACTATTTTTTTGCTTCTCGTATTTATCTTGAATGTTTACATGAACAATATACTTGCAGTCAACACTAAGACATTTTGGAAACATTTAAAGCTCTGATTGGTATATTAAGTGTATGGAATGTAATATGGGTGAATGCAGTCACAACTATTCCATGTTACTAACTAATCACAAGCCGAATGCTATGTCTTTTTGTTGAGACACAACAAGGCTTTGTTATGTTTGAAATATTAGACTTTGAACTTTGTTGGTTATTTCAGAGGAATACAGAGGGTGTAGTGACATCATTGCATTGAGTGATGCAAGAGCAGTAGCCTGTTGTTTCAGGGGCCAGGTTCCACTACATTATGCATGTAGTCAGGTCACTGGACCACATCTATCAGTATGACTCAGTCATACTCCACTAGGTTGTAAATGACCTGAGATGTACCTGCCTAAACAATATGAAAAAAGATATCATGGAGCTCACAGAATATGCCTTCCAGGCTGGTATGAGCCTAACATTGAACACTATTTTACCTTCACCAAGGATGATGTCATATTACGAACAGAATATTACAGACTTTAATAACTGGTTTAGTTTCTGGTGTCATTTTAAGGGGGTGCAATATTTATCAGCATGGAAAGAAATGGTCAACAGACTACACTGCTTAGCCAGGGATGGTTTGCATCTCTCCTCTCGAGTCCTTTGAATATTAGCCAAAACATTGTCCTCCCACGTAGTGCCTGTTTTAGGCAAAGCCAATCTGAAAGTACTTTTGACATAGCAAATCAAAAACAAGAAAGTCTAAAGGTGTTACTGCTCAATGCTATGAGTCTAAACAAGAAATTTCTCTCTCTACAAATGTTTCTCACCCTAGATAATGATAACATCTATTCAGTCACTGAGACATGGTTTAAAGCCACGGAAAGCACACTGGCAATGCAAGACTATAATGCATTCCCACATTTAGACCAGGTACTACAAAGACAGTGACTAAAGGTGGAGGTGTTGTGATTTATATCAAAAATAAATATACCTCAAGTCTGGTCAAACAAGGCAATGCACTTGTGCTTCTCCATGTTCAAATCACCATAGGCAAAATCACATACCAGTTCCTTGCAAGCTATTAGCCCCCCTCCATGACCCAAGAACATTTATTTCAGCTTACTGGAAACACTCACCATCCAACCGTATACCATATTCATGGGCCACTTTAAAATTACTCCACTATTAACTGGAAATCCTATATGACACGAAATGTACAGGGACAGAGATTCCTAGATTTTGTAAATACAAACTCTCTGGACCAGATTGTCAATACACTGACAGGGGGCACAAACATATTGGATCTGATCTTCACTAATACTGGAGTGTGCTTCACAGCCCTAAGTTAATGTCGTGTCTGATAACATCAGACCACAACACGGTCTCCTTTGAAGTAAAAGAAAAGCAAGGAACTCCAGCTAAACTCAGAATGTCCAGGAACTACTCGAAGGCTAACTTCCTACTATTAAGTGATAATCTGGAAAATTTTCAAGCCCCCATAAACCCTTTGAACACTACTACCTATGTGGAACTATTCACAAAACCCCTATACAATTATGTTAATAGCTGCATAGAGGTAGCTGTACCCACCAGGAACATGTACAGAACTAACTCAAAAAACAAGCCACCCTGGGGAATCACAACATCAATAGGCTCTATAACAGAAGAAAGAAAATTATGGCAAAAATTAGAAGGTGTGGCATTAAGCATGATTAAAACACTCTCATCAAACTAAACAAACAAATAAGAGGAAAAATAAACTCTAGAAAAGCCAAATTTGAGATACATTTGGTCACCCTGGCCAACAGCAACCACAAGGCATTCTTTAGCTATGCCTGCAACCTCACACTGAGGAACTGATGTATATTTCTTCCATCGTGATTTATTTCCCCTGTTCAATTGCAGGAGTTTGCACATATAGTGTGTCACCTTTGGCTTTAACATGGGACTGTTCGTTTTAAATTTCCACTTACTTCTTGCAGTCTTGCTCTATCCCAGGTTTTCAGGACACTCACACTTTTATGTGTCCTACCTTTATATCGTCCACAGCTTTCCAGACGAAGACACAATTCTCCACCATGCCTGCTTGCTCTTCCTCCAACACATCATGTGTTATGAGTTTGTACCTCTGTCAGTATTTCTGTCAAATGTCAATCTTTTGCTGGGGATTGAGGTCCTCTTAATTTTACTAACAAGCTCACTGTATAGTAGGCAAGGAGTGCCCAGTTGGGACATGTCATTAGTGAGACTGGAGTTGACAAAAAGGTAAAGGATTCATATTAAAATGGGAAAATATAGCTAAACCTAAAAATAAATATATGGATGGTTCCACCTTTATCCGGTTTTCCTTTAACCATATATTAGTCATCTTCCCTTATTTTTGTTTTCATTTCTCTCACTTTTCTTAATGTTCATTGGATCTTCTGTCTTCATCCACCTTAACTCATTTATTTACCTGCCTTCTGCTCTGTTCTTCTCCTCATGTCTTGGATAATGCTCTCCTTTTGCTGCTGCTTTGTTTTAAATATCATGAGGGGTCTCTTCCTGTACATACCTCTTGTTTTCTCTAACACCTTTTTTTCCAGTTCCCTTTTCCACGTCTCTGTAATTATCTAGTTTAATTAGATACTAGTTTGCTGCCTCTGGATCAGGAAAGTTGCCTGGCTGTGCATAATTGCACATCCGTAGGTTTGTCGTATACATCAACTGCATTCTCAGTCCTCTCATGTTACACTGTCTGATGACTGGTGCAAAGGCTGTTGCTCTTCTTATTGTTTCTAATTGGTCATCTTGTTTATGAACATTCTTGTTCCCCTTGACATCACCTTTTTACTTTGTTTCCACACTGCTGCCACAACTTCTTCTTTGAGCTGATAATTGTGTAGTTTTATAACAATAGTCCTCAATTTCTTCATTCCTTTTCTAATCAGGCACCATGTGATATGGTGTGCTTGAACTAATTTCAAGTCTTCTTCTGTGATGTGAGTCCATTGACTCGGCAGCTGCACAATTGCCTTTTTACAATCATACCTTCAGATTTTTCAGGAACCCCAGACATTTTGATATTGTTCCTTGTGCACCTGTCCTCTAAATCTGTCAGTTTGGATTCTGCTCAGTCTAATCTTGCTTCTGTTGTCTCTAGCTAGGCCTTTAACTCCATGTTAATTCATCAATTATCTCTTGTATTGCTGTGACATGATTGTCAAGAACCTGGTCAGCTTTGTTCAATCTTTTGTTGTGAGTTGCACAACTATTATTGAGTTATTGCTTCATTTCATGGATCTCTTACCAGATCTTCAAAAGTAAAATGTGTTTCATTACTACATCTTCTGTCTCTGAGATGTTTTGCTTCTCAATGATTTTATTTATTTACTTTTTGTGTTGGTCTTCTATATTTTTAGAGTTTATTTTAGATATTCATCCTCCTTTTGTGTTGTAGGGTATTTCACTTGTAATTGAGCGTCTTCTGTGATATTTTATTTTGTTTTTAAGGCTGTATTCTGTATCTGTATAGCAGCAGGTGCATCTTGCATTCTAATCAGTTGGCAGCCATATTGGAAGTCCAGGCAAGGGTTTTAAAAATAAATTATTAAATTTAGGAATTAGGTCAATTCAAAGAAACATGTGTTTTTTGAATGTCTCAGAGGAATGGGTTAGAGACTGTGGTCTTCGAACAGCTGTTTAGAAGGTTACTACTGCTTTCATGAAAATGGATGTAGAAAAGTCTTTGTATTACAAAGAAGACTGTTTGAAAAAAGTGTCAAATATAAAGACAGTAACTGTAGAAAGAATACATATACAATGGTAAACCCAGCAAAGTTTGGATTTTGTCATACATGCCAGTTGTCTCATGCAGGTAACACATTGAAAGCTGTTTTGATTTACTGGAAAATTATGTAAAACTATCCTACCAGCAAAGCATCATTTTGTAAGACGCAAGAAAAGATTCTGATTTTCTTTCTAGATAATGATAATATATATATATATATATATATATATATATATATATATATATATATATATATAAATATATATATATATATATATATATATATATATATGGAAAATTCTAACACATTATTAAGTTTTTGAGAATATATGCTGCTATATGGAACAACTTGTTACCACTCCCACAAGAGGGGAAAACATACTGGACCTGATCATCACCAACATGGGGACTCTATGCTCCAGACCAGAAGTGTATCCCTCACTGGTAAGATCAGACCATAAACTAATCTCACTGGATATTCACATCCCGGCCCCACCCCCTGCCCAGAAAACCACAGTGAAAAACTTCTCTAAAGCAAATTTCACACTCCTCAAAACTGAGGTGGAATCCTTCAAAGCCCCCGGGCCTGTGGAAAATATGGCCCAGACTGCAGAATCCTTTATAAACGCATTCTATGAACACGTTCAGGAATGCATGGATCATGCGATCCCAAATAAAACCAAGACCCAATCCTCCAAAGGCAGACGTCCTGTCTGGTGGACCCCAGCCATAAACAAACTATACAATAGAAGGAGGAAGCTACTAAATGATAGAGCAAAATCCCAAAAAGGGAAGGCATCACTAATCAGTATTAGCAAAAAACTACGGGCACACATAAAATTGTCTAAGGCCAGCTTCGAGAGAAAAATTGCACAGGACACTAAGGATAATCACAAGGCTTTCTTTAGTTATGTTAGGAACCTGGGTGGTAATTCCCAGATATGCTCAGAATTAGTCCAAAATGACAAAAAATACACCAAACCCACAGACATTGCCAACATCCTAGCTGACAGGTTCAGCGCAAACGTCTCCCCCCCTCCCCACCAAAAGGGCAAATATCTATCCCAGCAGAGTGCTGCCCCCCTGACATCTCAGATGCTCAGGTAAGAGCCGCCCTCTGCAAAGCAAAAAACACAGCATCAATGGGACCAGATGGTGTCCTGGGCTGCATCCTACATGAACTCCAAGAAGAGCTAAACCCAAACATAAAACTACTGTTCAATCTCAGCCTTATTACAGGATATGTGCCCAAAGAGTGGCATACAGCAACAGTGGTCCCTCTCCATAAAGGTGGTGCCTCAACAGATCCTGGAAACTATCGCCCCATAAGCCTGACTAGCTTAGTCTGCAAAGCTATGGAAAGGATCATCATGGACCTCATAAATAAAGATATCGGGGACCTACAAACACTGGATCCTACCCAGTTCGGCTTTGTTAAGGGCAGATCCTGCCTCTTAAACCTGGTTGATTTCTTTGAAACAGTCACCAAGGCCATTGACGAGGGGAAGGTGGTCCACACAGCCTACCTGGACCTCGTAAAAGCCTTCGATACAATACCCCACTCGGGCATTATAGATAAGCTCACCAGCTTAAATATAAACCCCTATGTCACTAGATGGATTGCAAACTGGCTCAAGGACAGAACCCACATGGTTAGAATTGCTGGAGCCATGTCAGACTCCAAACCAGGTACAAGTGGTGTCCCACAAGGCTCAGTCCTGGGACCTCTCTTGTTCGGTATATATTTCTCGGAGGTACAGGCCAACACAGAAGGACTTTGGCTGACCAAGTTCGCAGATTACTGCAAACTGGGTGCCATAATCGACTCTCCAGTCAACACAAGCATCCTCCAAAAGGGCCTCATAGAAACAGACAACTGGTGCCAGAGCCATGGCCTCAAGCTAAATGCCAAAAAGTGTATAGTCATTCCCTTTGGCAAAAACAAAGTGCCCACAAATTACCACATAGGTGGTAATCCATTAAGTACAGAAGAAGTAATTAGGGACCTAGGGACCCAAGTTGATAGCAATCTCTCATTTGACAACCACATGGCCAACGTGGTTAGAAAAACATTTTATATAGCCCACCTAATCATGAAGGGATTCACATCTAGATCAAGGGATGTCATCGTGCCTCTTTACTCATCCCTCATCAGGCCCATAATTGAGTACAATGTCCCTTTTGGGATGTACCTTACCAGACACCTGCAGCAACTGGAAAGACCCCAAAAGTACCTCACCAAGAGGATCAAAGGGCTCAAACAGATGCCATATGCTGCCCGGTTAAAGAAACTCCAGCTCTACTCAGTGGCATACCGCCTGTTCAGAGGCGATCTGTGCCTGACGTATAAAGCCATGTCCAACCCGGAATTAATGGACATGCTGCACCTCAGAAAATCCAAATCCCATCGAGCTACGCGCTCGAGAGACTTGAACCTGAGCACCGAAATAAATAGGACATGCTGGAGGGACAGATTCATAACCCAGAGGCTCCCTTCACTCTGGAATAAAATCCCAGTCCAGGTTAGGCAGAGTCCCTCATTGAGTCTCTTCAAGAAGAATCTTGATGAGTGGATGGGAGATCGTAGGTTTACCCCGGGTATCACTTCTGTGTCACTGTTAGACAGAGGCACAGTATACTAACCTCGAAAAAGGGCATAGCAAAATAAATTTAAAATGGGTGGCGAAAGCCAAACACATTCTGGCTAGGCTTATAAATGCCCTAGGGCAGATAGCCTAGTATGAACCTATGAACCTATATAAAAATATATGGCAATATATACGCTCAGGTTAGAGAAAATAATCAGATGGCTGCTAAAGTATATTTTTAAGATAGTGTCAGACAGGGATTTTCTCTTGCTTTCTCATTATTTGTGTTTTTTTTCTGTGGATCCACTTATTAGCATGTTAGATGATAGTATACATGGTATAGAAATAGGCGGCAGTGGTTATGAATCACTAGCTTATGAAGATGACTTATAGGCATTGCTTAAACACTACAAGCAAATAAGCTTTGAGTTGCTTTGAGTTATAATACATTTTATTTTCTAAATCTAAGTGGCTGAACTTAAGTTTTAATGAGAAGAATCAAAAAGAGATTTGGTTATAGGTGTAGCAGAAATAAGATTCTTAGGTTTGTCTTACTGTGTGCCCTATATAAAAATAGTTGAACAGAACTATGATGCATGTATGAATAAAATCCAAAACTTTTGCAGATCTCTTGTCTCTAGATATGTCTCTCTGTTGGACTCAGTGAAAGTTTTGAAAAAGTTTATATTACCTGTAGTGAATTATTATTTAATGAATATGCTGGCCACTTCTATAATGACTTTGTTTAAGTTGCTCAAAAATGCATTTAATAATTTTTACAGAAGGGTAAACACCAAAGAATTACAAAGAACAACTTGATTTACAAGCTGTAATTAAGGGAGGGGGGTGTTACCATCACCTGAATATTATGTATTCACAAGTGTTTTTCTACTTTTGGAGATATTAAAAATGTATATGTTTTTAATTTCCTCAGATTCTTAACAAGTCAAGCTTTTAAGGCAGCTCTCACCATGAATGATTTCTGTAGATAGGCATGATCATATCAAATTAATACTTATTTTACATTAAAGGACAGAGACAATGCTGATACTTTTATGACAACACTCCTGTCCCAGCAGCAAAAAAAAAAAAATTCTGTTAGCTGTAACTGAAAACCTGGTTATGGTTACGGTTATGGTTATGATGTGTTATGATGGTTTACATATTTTCTGCATCATAAGAGAGATTCTAATATTTTGTCTAGCTGTGAAATAAACTCAGAACACAAAGAAATATGAAAATTATTTAAAGTATACAGCAATGCTAAAACATTACCAGAAATGATGGATTGTGAGATAAGACGCAGTTATTTTTTTTTTTTAGAATATGCTTTATTTAAGCAATAAGCCATGCCTGGGTGTGGGTAATGCTGGATTTACCCACGGTTGGTGTGGTTTGGTCATGAGGGCAAAGCCCGAGTGGCCAGACAAAGACAACCATGGGTAAATCCAGCATTACCCACACCCAGAAGTGGGTTATTGCTATTATACAATGACATTATTTAAGAAAAAAATACTTATTTTTCTTAAATAGTGGCATGGTATAATGCCTCCATGCTGCCCTTCCACAGGTGTCTGGTATTCTCCGGCAGTTCTGATGTACTGCTCATGTGTATGCTTACGCAGTACATCAGAGCTGTGGGTGGAAGCAACAGAGAAAGCAAGATGTCCATTGCCTTTTACAAAGTGTCTCGCTATGTTAAAGGAGTTTAACATAGTGAGACAGCTTTAAAAAAAGCAACGGAGAAAGGAAGATCTCCGTTACTTTTTTTAAAGCTGCCTCGCTATGTTAAACCCATTTAACACAGCAAGACAGCTTTAGAAAAAGCAACGGAGAAAGAAAGATGTCTGTTACTTTTTTTAGAGCTGTCTTGCTATGTTAAACTCCTTTAACATAGCGAGACAGTTTCTAAAAAGCAACGGAAATCTCGTGTTCTCATTTGCTGTAAAAAAAAAAAAAGAAAAAGACTTATACTAATGGAAAAATTCTGGGCGACCAGACCTTTTTCCATTAGTATAAGTCTTTGATTTACAACGTGCGTGCTGACCAATCACCGTGCACGTTTTGGAACATTAATGGGGGGTTGTTGTATAGTCAACCATCATAGATACAAAACATGAAACCAGAACATGCTACATAAATATAAAATTATTCAAAAACAGTACAGAGCAATTGATATCTGAAAAACACATAATCAATCTAACATATTTAAACTTATGTGTCTAATTGAAATGATCACATGAGAAAAGTCTTCCAAAGAAGCATAACCTTCCCAATCCTACCCCTCCCATGGATTGTTAACAGCACCCTAAAACTTTGTAGGATTGCACAACTACAATGAATCTTATTTCCTTAACTAAGAAATTCCTAGATTGCATGCACCAGTGAAAATAAGAAGCTTTTTCAACAGAATTTATATATGCCATGGCATTCATGTGATCTCATATATATATATATTTGTATCTGCTTGCATATATGGGAAATAATTTTGCTGTGTCTTCATCTCACAAGCCATTTTTCCAATATTTAATCATGATCACACAGGCCTCAGAGCTTACACATTTCACCCACTTCCAAAAACTGAAAAGCCAACAGTCAGACTGTTAAAGGTCTGGTAGAGTGGTCTTGTAGCTCAACTAGCTGTGTCCAGAGTCTTTTGTGAATCCTTACATGAATAAGCATATAGTCAGTTTTAGGGCTAGCACACCTCCAGCAACAGACATTTTTATATAACATCCCATTAGTGTTAGAGTAAGGACCATATTACTATCTATTTGCCAGCTTCAGTCTCATAAAAAAAAAAAAAACATTTCTGGAAAGAATCTGAAATGACGTGTCTATGATTTAAGTGGTCCACATTATGGAATGACCTAACGTCCTTTGTCATTCCTCTTTAATTTTATCCTTGTCTTCTATACATCCTTTTAAAAATGTGCATAACAAGAGTAAATCTTTCTTGGGTACAATGTATATTGATTACTTTCCCAAAGAGATGTCAGATTCTACTTGCCCTGGTGTTGGAGTCCTAAAGATTTAGATTTGCTGTAAATGTCCATTAACTGCAACTATTGTTGGAATTTAAGCACGGGTGGGGTCACTCTAGTCTGACAAGCTTAGAATCTACAGAATTGTTCTAATTGCTTATCTTTCAGATTTAACTATAATAGGTAACATAACAAAAAAAAAAGTCTATTGATAAAGGAGAATTAACCATCCACTTGATTTGCCCACATTTAATTAAGGGCGGCACAGTGGTGCAGCGGTTAACGTTGTCGCCTCACAGCAAGAGGTTCTCCGGTTCGATTCTCAGCTGGGGTGCCTTCTGTGTCGAGTTTGCATGTTCTCCCTGTGTTCATGTGGGTTTCCTCCCACATTCCAAAGACATGCATCTGGAGTATTTCTCCCCGGGCCTCCGCTGAAAACATGCTCTGTGGAACCTAGTCGGACTTTCCTGGTCAACAAATGATAAATAAAATAAAATAAAAAATAAATGTTATCTTGTTTCATAGGTGCCTGTGCATTTTGAAATATCTTTTTGATTCCCTTATCCTTGTGTCTCAAACCCTGGCCTTTCCATAAAGGTTTGGGTGTGACTGCTCTCTCTACATAAGCCATATCCCTGCAAACAACCATAAAGATATGCTAGGCGATCTAGATTGCATGTATTGGGTATATATTCCACATATATGTATCACTGAAAATCAGATAAGGCTGCACCCCCCCACTGCTTGAAAGCATAACACATTGCCCTAGCTACTTGTGCATGTTTACCTTCCCACAGAGCATTTGCTACTAATGCTTGAATCTTTCATGAATATTTTATGAAAGACAGTTGCATCAAGGGTGGTCAGAAATAAGAATTTGGGTAGAATTGTTTTGACTGTTCGTTTTGGTGAGAAAAGGAAGCCTGGCATTTTTCCATCCTCCTGCTGACTCCCATTTTCTACTTACGTAAAGATGTTGGTAAACAACCGAAATCAAATGAAAGCAGGATGAGATTAATATGACTAGCATGGATCAGACTGAACAATTAAATCATTGTGCAAAATTTGCACTAATTATAAATCAGTGCATCATTGCTCTATTCACTTATGCAATACACATCTCATCCCTCTGGATTCACTTAATGGATCAAAGTGCCCCAGCAAAATGCTGGCAATGTAGTTATTGACCCGCAAATACTGCACGTTGCTGTTACTGCTGCTGATTTATGAAATAGGAATTATGGAAATAGATTGTGCATTTATTAAAGATTGTTGAAAATGTAAATAATGTTTACCATCTGAATAATGTTTGATGTTCGTCGTCTCCCATTGCTGCAGTCCTGACAAATGGGTACTCCGCTGCCCACCATCAACCCGAATATCAAAGGGCTAGAACTGGCGTCGGTCATGGGCGCCTGAGACTGACGCAAGTACTTGTCAGTACAAATGCGCATGACCGACGCCATAACCTCAGTCTTTCTTGCCGCTTGGTCCTAAGCAGAAGCAGTTTTTGCAAGTGCCGTTCGGCGTTCTGGAATTGTCGGTTTTCGAGTTTTAGACCGGATACCAAGTTGGCTAAGTACCCTTTTGGGGACATTTTTTGTCTTTTTCTTGCCTCAGTATTGACGGATGTCGAAAAAGTTAATAACTGTATTTCTTGTGGGAAACAGATTCCTCATAGGGATTACCATTCACTCTGTGTTCCTTGTTTAGGGCCTGAGCACGACATTGTTGGGTGTCGCTTTTGTGCTACTTTTAACAAGCGTACTATTAAACGTCGGTTGGACTGTGCTAGGCTAGTGTTTGGTAAACGTTGTAATTATAACATGCCGTCGGATTCTCCGACGACTGGTTCTTCTAAGAAGCGCAAAGAAAAGTCTTTGCAGTCCAAACAGGATGAGGCGTCCACTCCGGACGTCGGTTCTGTGGAACCACTGACTGCTTCAGTGGCTCCTTCTGACAGTTTACCTGTGTGTCAAGGGGAGCCTTTGTTACTGCAGGAAGTGGCTTCTCCTGTGTTAGGCCAGGCTGAGGGTGCTTCTTTGTTGTCTGTGGCTTCCTCCCCTCATAGGGTAGTTAGACCTCCTCCTTCTCAAGGCAAAGGCCATTCTAAATCTAGGTCTTTCCCTGCTGGTGCTCATCCCCAGGGTCCAGCCCCTAGGAAGCACATGTTAAAGATGGCTGAAGATTTGATTACTTTAATTAGAGGTTCCATGCCCCCCCCCTGTGAAGAGGCCCAGGATAGACACAGAGTTGGAGGGTCTGGTTCAGTCTTCCAATGAGTCAGATTCCTCTGTGGAAGAGCTTCAGGATTTCCCTCCCTATTCTGATTCAGAGGCTGAGGACGCTACCCCCTCGTCCCCTCCAGAAGATTTTTCTTTCTCTGAAACTTTGCATTCCATGAGGGAACATTTCCAGTGGGATGGCCAAGATTATTCTGATTCTCGTAAAAGGCTAAGAGAATTCTTGTTTTACCTCAGCACAGGCCTTTGGCTATTCCCCCTGTACTGGATGTTGTTCAGGATGTATTTTCTGAGGCGGCCCTTAACCCAGATTCTCTGCCTCCTGCCCCAGTTAAACCAGATAGATACTACAGGGTTCGGAAGCTCACAAGTACTTGTATAAGAGTCCTAGGGCTGATCCAGAAACTATTTCTCAAGGCCCCAAAGGTGTTAAGGCTTCTGTGGTTAAGAATCCAGTTCCTCTGGACAAGGATGCTAGGGCCCTGGATAGGTGGGGTAAAAACTGTATACCTCTTCTACTTTGGCTATGAGAGCTTTAAATTGTCAATTTCATATGCTCAGGTATCAGAATTATTTGCTAAGTCAATTGAAATGTAAAGTTGATGCTTTAGCTGAAGGTGTTGACTGTAAGGAGCTTCAGGATTTAGTGCATGCTTCTGACCAGGTTGGTAAGCATTCTTTGCAGTGTGGTTTTGATGCTTTACAAGCTTCTTCCAGGGTGGCTGCTACTAGTTCTGTTGTTCGCAGACATGCCTGGCTTGGAGATCAGTCCTTGTCAGAGCATGTTAAGGCTCGCATTATGGATGCTCCTTTGCAATCTGATGTTCTTTTTGGCCCTCCAGTGGAATCAGTTTTGAAAAAAATGGAAGAAAAAGCTAAGTCTATGCAGACGGTTAAAGACTTTTTACAGGTTCAGCCCCCTAAGTTCAGTAGGAATTGGCCTGCTAAGGGATGTTCTTTTCCATCTTCGGATTTTCATTCTAGGGGCAGGTCGAGGCGTGGTAGAGGTAGGGCTTCCTCTCAGGGCCCTGTTACTTCTAGACCTTTGAGTTCTTTTACCCCTTCTGCTGGGGTGGGCAGGGGTCAGTCCTTTCGGAAGCAGTCCCAATGACCTGTGTCTTCAGCTGCCGGACTCTGCTTTGCTGGCAGCTCCTCTAGGAGGAAAACTGGGGCTTTTCAAATGGAATTGGCATTTGGTTACCCAAGACAAATGGGTATTGGACATTATAACTCGAGGCTACAAGTTTTATTTTCACACATTCCCTCCTTTCAAAGGTATGCCAGATGTGCCTCATCAGCAAAGACTGGAAGCGCAGGCACAGATTTTTTCTCTGCTCCGGTTGGGAGCAATACAGGCAGTTCCTTCTGTGGAAAGAGGCATGGGGTTTTATTCCCGTCTTTTCTTAGTGCCAAAGAAGGGAAATACTTGGAGGCCCATTCTGGATTTATCCATTCTAAACACCTTTCTGGAAATTCCGAAATTCAAGATGTTAACACTGCAGCAGCTGTTGCCTATGCTAGGCAGAGATCACTGGATGGTGACTTTGGATCTCAAGGAGGCCTATCTTCACATTCCTATCAGGCCCAGTTGCAGGAAATTCCTGAGGTTCCAGACTGGGAATTTGCATTATCAGTTCTCTGCATTGCCCTTTGGCTTATCTACTGCGCCCAGGGTGTTCACAAAAGTCCTGGCTCCAGTAATAGCTTTTCTCCGGCTAAGGGGAATTCAAATTTATCCTTATCTGGACGATTGTTTGATACTGGCTCAGGGCGAGCACGAACTTCTTCGACATCTGCAGTATGTGATGACAGTTTTCAGATGCCTAGGGTATTCTGTGAACGAAATAAAGTCCAGTCTAGTACCCTCACAGGAGATGTGTTTTCTGGGTGTGAGACTGAATACAGCTACTCAGATGGCATCTCTTACCCCGGACAAACAAAGAAATCTTCACCTATATTTCCAACAGCTATCCGTAATGTCCAGGCTGACTGCAAGGACAGTCCTTCAAGCCTTGGGGTTCATGGCATCTTGCATTCTAGTACTTCCCAATGCCAAACTGCATATGAGGAAGCTACAATGGTATCTCAAAAGCGTTTGGACTCAACACAGCCACGATTTGGATACTGTCATTCGGATTCTACCTTGCATTCAGAAAGAATTTGTGTGGTGGGCTCAGGAATGTCACCTAAACAAGGGACTCTCTGTGACCCAACCGGAGGCAAGTCAGATATTAACGACAGACGCCTCGGAGTTGGCCTGGGGAGCTCATTTCAAAGGAAAATGGATTCAAGACCTTTGGCCCCCGGAGCTGCTTCACTTGCATATCAACATGAAGGAGATGCTGGCAGTTCAATTTGCATTGAAAGCATTCAAGGATCTACTTCGATCGGGACTGGTGTTGATTCGAACAGACAACACAACTGTCATGTGGTACATCAACAAGCAGGGGGGAACTCATTCTTACCCTCTTTGCAGACAAGCAATGCTGTTATGGGAAACTGCTTTGGATCTGCACATCACTCTTCGAGCACAGTTTCTGCCAGGAGCACAAAATTCGTTAGCAGATGTTCTGAGCAGACAGATGGTGGATCCTCACGAATGGAAGTTGGACCCTCAGGTATTTCTTCAGTTGACCATGGCTTGGGGAGCTCCAGACATAGATCTGTTCGCTTCTCCTCTGAATTCCCAACTACCTCTGTTTTGCACAAGGCTGTTTCATCCAAAAGCCTGGAAAATAGATGCACTATCCTTCAGTTGGAGCAACCTTCACATGTATGCCTTTCCTCCTCTGCCTCTTCTTCCAAAGGTCCTGTTGAAAGTCAGGAGGGACAAACCTTGCATGTTCCTTATAGCGCCGGATTGGCCTCGTCAACATTGGTACCCTCTGTTGAGGAGCCTAATTCACGGGACACCTTGGCCATTACCACGGATTCCTCACTTATTGTCTCAAGCGGACAATCATTTTCTCAATGTCAGGGTGCAATCCCTACACCTGACAGCCTGGCGCATTCAGTTTTAGAGGATGGGGGCCTTCAGCTCCCTCAACAAGTTTTAGATGTCCTTTTGGAAGCCAGGCGTCCTAGTACTCGAAAAGTTTATGCTGATAAATGGAAGAGATTTTTTCTTTGGAGTTCAGCTAAAGGCCTTGATGTCACTTTGCCTAATTTGAGTTGTACTTTGCAATATTTGACTATGTTACTGGACAAGGGTTTGTCCTTCTCTTCTATAAAAGTGCATGCTGCAGCTATTTCTGCTCACTATGATGGTGATCCTCCTTTATTTTCACATCCTTTGCTTAAACAGTTTCTTAGAGGGGCAAAGAATATAAGACCCCCACGGAGGGCTCCTACTCCTGCCTGGGATCTTAATTTTGTTTTTTAAAAACTGACTCTGCCTCCTTTTGAACCTGCAGCTACGGCTGAATTGAAGTTGTTGTCCTGGAAGACTGCTTTTTTATTGGCTGTTACTTCTGCTAGAAGGGTATCTGAATTACAGGCTCTCATGGCAGTGGAACCCTTTCTGATTTTTCACCAGGACAGAGTTTCCTTGCGTACTAATCCTACTTTTCTGCCTAAGGTAGTTTCTAATGTGGCATTGAACCAATCTATACATTTGCCTACTTTTTATGCTAACCCCCAAAATGAAGGGGAAAGAGTTTTGCATTCTTTGGATGTGCATAGACAGTTACGGTATTATTTATTCAGAACCAATGAGTTCAGGAGATCTCAACAGTTATTTGTTTCGTTTGCTGTGGCTTCAAGTGGGAAAGCTGTCTCGAAGCAAACTATTTCCAAGTGGATCGGCCATTGTATTGCTTTTTGTTACTCTCATCATGGAAAGGAGGTTCCATTTGGGATCAGGCCTCATTCTACTAGGGCTACGGCCACCTCTACTGCTTTTTTGAGAAGGGTAGCTACTAAAGACATTCTGGAGGCAGCTACTTGGAGTTCTGTACATACCTTTACAAAGCATTATCATTTGCCTCTTTATTCTAGGTCTAGGGCTGGGTTTGCCACTGCAGTCTTGCAGGGCATGTCTGCAGCTCCTCCTGCTATTTAGTTGGCCAGCCCCCCTTTTTTCCGTTGCTCTGGGATTCTACCCATTTGTCAGGACTGCAGCAATGGGAGACGACGAACATAGTACAGTTTTGTACCTACCATAAATGTAGATGTTCGAGGATCTCCATTGCTGCAGTCCTATTTTCCCTCCCTCCTTCCCCCTTTTTCTTTTTAGATTGGGGTTTTTGGGTGGTGTTTTTTTTTTTTTTTTGCATTCTGACGTCTGAGGCAAGAAAGACTGAGGTTATGGCGTCGGTCGTGCGCATTTGTACTGACAAGTACTTGCGTCAGTCTCAGGCGCCCATGACCGACGCTGGTTCTAGCCCTTTGATATTCAGGCCGATGGTGGGCAGCGGAGTACCCATTTGTCAGGACTGCAGCAATGGAGATCCTCGAACATCTACATTTATGGTAGGTACAAAACTGTACTTTTGATGAATATGAACATTATGTTTAAAGATTACCTGTGCATAATGACAACTAAAAGAGACATTTTGGAAATTCAAAAAACAACATTTCTGGAATACATGAGGTGTGCAGTGCATATGAGATATAAAGATGCATTTCAGTTTTAATGTGCTGTAGCAGGAAAATAAGATATAAGGAAATGTTTACCTTATGTTAATGTGGGAAAATAAAATCAAAATACAATCAGAATATAAAATAATACTATTATAAATGGATTTATAAAGAAAAGTACGATCCATAAAACAGAAAAGCAATAAAACCATCAAACAGTTAAGCAGTTTATCCTTCTAATCAAATTCTTGTTTAAAACCATAGAATTCTAAGGTTTATAAATGAATTTTGGTAACAAACCAAGTTGTCCTGGGACATCTTAGAAGGCGTTAGGCTGATATATTAATGTGAGTTAAGTGTGTGGGGGAGGTGAAAGGGTTAAATGGAGGGAGGGATGATTGGGTGGAAATGAGATGAGGGTGGGAATGGGCTTACGGGGTTTAGACAAGTGTAGCTGGGTAAGTAATCACATTTTGGCATGAACTTGCTAAGTGTAGGATCACGTCCGTGATGACCTGAGGTAGGCTGGTGATCAGGAAGGCCTTTGGGTGACTAGTAGAAAGGGAGAGGTGAGTAACAGTTTTTTTTTTCCTCATATAGCCAAGGGTAGGTAGACAGGTTGTAGTGAGTTAGGAAGTCACTTTGGGGTTATTATGAGGGTAGTCATGGGGGGGTGGCAAGGAATTAGGAGACACAGCTATGGTCTCCCATTACTAGTAAGGCCAGTGAGTTGTTCCCAGGGTTAATTTCCTAATGGTGGCTCCATATGGGGGCATGCACTCTGTGTATGCTTTTTTTCCCATGCATGTATATATCTATATATATATATATATATATATATATATATATATATATATATATATATCTGTATATATATATATATATATATATATATATATATATATATATATATATATTAAAAACAAAACAAAAAAAAGATGTGTTTACTGGTTAAGATTTGCAGCTTTCAAAGTCCCTCGTTTGAAGTTTATAAACTAAATAATGTACGCACGTCCCGGTGTTGTGTCCTTGTTCCCTCATACCTTATATTTGCCCAGACTCAAGACTCTTCCTACATGCATTTGTGCTCAAGCGACAGAGCAGGTCCATTACTCAGATGGAGTTCATCTTCATCAGTTACTTAACTGTTTGCAGTGAGGGTGGTTCCATGCTTTGCTTTGTTGGTGGACTGGGAAGGCTTGCGATGATGACATAGTGATGCTTAGAGTCAGTTTGATGACTGGCCAGTTCAGGTATGGTAATTTCATGGGCTGTGAGGTGCCTGAGTGTCTTCTTAGGCGCAGTGAGGCTGAAACCCATTAGCGAGTTAACAGTTAAAATAGCCTTCAGTTATCCCCATTTACACACATGGCTTTGGCAATTTCCTTGTAGTCAACAGAGCGCTGGCCATGAATGCTGTTTTTTTCCAGCAGTTTAACCCAAGAAAACAAGAGAGACAAATACAGAGAAGATTCTTCCCTGGAAAACAAGGGACGCTTGCGAGGTATGCTGTCGAGCAATATGTATTGCTTAAAATATACAGTTGAAAGCAGACAACAGGCAATGATTTTGCCCAAATTGTTCCTTTGTGTTTCTTTTTATGATGTTTTGGTGGTAGATATGATTAGGATTCAGAAAACTTTGTACAGACAGGAGTGGTGGGGAATGCGATTTGATCAGAGCAGTAATTGCAACTGTACTTAACATTCATTTGTAAGGGAGCTGATACCTCTAAATCCTTAGTTCTCATTTCATGATGGCTTACTATCCCTAACACTCACATGGACTGACAGGCAGCTGGTTCTGATACACAAGTTATTAATGACTTCATCATTTAAGAGTTTAAACTTGTATTGTTTTTGCATTTAAATTGGTTTTTAATGTTTCTTGAAGGATTTTTTTTTATATATAAATAAATCATTTAAAAAAAAAAAAAAAAACTGCTGGGGGAGCTGAGTGTTTGGTTTTCGTTAGCTGAGGAGCAGGCTCCGTTAAAGGGGTTTCCACGATGAGTGGAGCTTATTGCATGCATGCGCGGAGTAGTGTTAGCCATTAGGGGGGAGGGCAGGATGTGAAATTGCTTTCAGAAGTCTAGGTTTTCCTCACAGTTACATCAAGGACCTAAGGGGTACACTATTTGCTTTGTGGCTTCATAAATTAATCAGGTTTTTGGGCAATGCAGGGCCTGTGGAGTATTGGAGGTTTGGCTTACTTCATGCAGCATGGTAGATTGTGTTTTTAGATGGGCAGCCGGTAACTCCCCTTTTTTCATTTGATGGCAGCAACTGAGTGAGATAAAAGGATCTGATGTTAAAAACCAGCTTACTCCTGCAGTGGGAGTGCCTGCAGTGTCGTTGCAGGAGATTGTGTGCTACATCACTGGCCCAGTATTAAAAAAAAAAAAAAAAAAAAAAGGAGGCAGTTTATTTAGCATGCCTCTGCTGTGTAGAGCTAGAGTGACACTGTGTTTTCTGGCAAGGTGGTGTAGCTCGTTGGAGGCTAGGTTTACACGTGCCTGTCCTCTGTACAGATTTTCATGGAGGGTACAGATTTTACATCATACTGTGACCTGTTCACAAGCATGGGTTGCTGGCAAATTATTGGCAATCATTAGGGTTGAAGTTAGTAATTAATAACAGACATCTGAGTCACAGACCTCATACTCATCAGAAACCCAGTTATATAAAATGGTGTTTTTTTGGCACTTCCTCAATGATGGCAATAATGACAGACAGTTAATGATGCTTTTGTGGTTTACGGCGCGGGGTTGTGAAGGTTTTGTGTGATTTTCTTTTTCCCTCAGTTAGCTCATTGGTGGGGGGTTGGGTTGCTCTATAGCAGTGGCTTTCGCGTGGTTTCTCTACAGTGTGGAGGGAAGGTGCTGTAACTTTTTCGCAGGCTTGCAGGCCATCTTGTTTCTTGGAATCTCAGCACCTGCAGGGTGAAAGAGGTCCTCAAGCCTGGGTTTTCTTTTGTCACGGCCTCTGCCTTGCATTGAGACAGCCCCATTTGCTCTGCGGCTATGGGGAGTTATAGAACCGGTGGGATGGGGAAGAAGAAAAAGAAAAAAAAAATTAGTAGAGTGACAACAGCTGAAGGGGATTGGGTTAATGATTAGTTAAGTGAGTTTTGGGGCAAGAGTGGGGGTCTTGTAACCTGTCACTTCCCATCAGTAGTATAGAAAGGTTTGAAATGGGAGTTTATAATTATGTATTAGTCAGTTTGGCAGGCATCCTAGTTTAACAGATGGAGTTGGGGGGAATAAGGTTCATGTTCATTTGTTGTTATGACAGTGATGGCAGGTTGGGTTAGTAGTATTAGATGTGTATTGCAGGACTCTGGGGTAGCTTATAAGTGGTAAGGGGTTGTATATGAGTCTAAGGAGACACTCGCTGGCTACACATCATCTTTTTGGATGTGCCATTTATGGCATAAGTACGTAATAAGTTATGGGGTATGGGCAGAGCCTTTCTGTACTGGTTATCTATCACCACTTTCAGTTCAGGTTATTCTTCACTTTTATTTGGTAGGTAATGGCTGCTGGGGTGGAGGCTGGATTGAGGAGTGGGGAAACAGGGTGGTAACAAGTTTTGCTTTACTTTGTCAGGGTTGTAGATTGTGTATGGAGAATTAGGGGTTTCCACTGGGGGGGAGGGGGTTCAGGATAGCACTGATGGCCTGGGTTTTATAATCGGCTGTGTTAGCACAACTATGGTCTGTTTATTGTTCTTTGCCTTGATGATGGGTTAATAACTTTATCGAGGAAGCTCATAGGATGGTTAAAGGGTGATATTTTATTTTGAATAGGCTTTTTAAGGGAATGATTCTGTTATTTCAAAAGTCATCAGTGGTAGCTTTAATGGGGATGTGTGTGAAACTTTATGGGGAATTTTGTTAAGTCATCTTATTTTCACCAGGGTTTCACTCTCTGTATTTTTGGGTGCATTTAAGCAGTTCATGAAGGAACTATGCTCTTGATGGTGCATAATGTCATTAAGAAGTTTTAGTTTATGCATGTGTGGTGGAATTACAATGTTCTGTTTTGCAGGACACACTGATAGGGATGTCACGGATAGGCAGCTGTGCAGTGGACAGTACTTGAAGGCATAAAGGAATGCAGAATCAACAGGTGAGAGGGGAGGTTGTAGGAATGTTGGGGGATGGAGCAATATGAAAAGGTCAGTTTCCAACAGTGCAGCCGAATATGGATTTGTTTGTTTGGGGTGTTTTCCTTCCCTGCAGTGGCAAGGTAATGTTTTGTTTTGTAGATCTTGGGCTTGGAGCATTCAAGCTTGAATGTCTCACCGCATTATTGGAATGTGGGGCAAGTTAGGTAGAGGTAGGTAGGGGGCAAGGGTGAAACTGGTGGAGACGGATTATGGGGTGTGGGGATCCCACAGGAGGAGTAGAGTCACAACATTCATAGGAGCATAGGAACTTATTAGGCTAAAACCCCATGGCTCTTGCAAGCCAGTTGACTTCAACACCCTGCTTTCAGGTGGTTGGAATCTTGGAGGTTTTAGTTATTCATCCAGTTGTTTAAACCGTATCTGGGGGGAAGGGCCAAAGTCGAGCTGTTCTTTGACATGAGGCCTGAGGGGTTCCTAATGTGTGGTTGAGGTGATAATTTGTCCTTTAAGTAGGTAGGGTGATTGCCATTTGGTAATGAGTGCACTGGTGGTGTTTATGGTTGGGCACATAGATTACTTCATTGTTGGGTTTAGGTGAGTTTTCAGAAACTATGTCAAGAGGTTCTGGTTCTGGATCTTAGTGTTAGGGCATTAAGGTTTTGGAGTTAGTCTATTCCCTGCAGTAATCAGGTTACTACACGTCCATAGCTGTGTAGTTTGGTGGGCTTTTGTGAGATGCTATAGTTGACAGGGTCCTGGGTTCGAGACTTGTTAAGGGTTTTCTTTGACCAGTCTGAAGAATTGTGTTCAAGGGGTTATAGTTTCTGTGGCACTTGTTATGGCTGTAGGTTGTCATTCTGGAAAGGCTGAACCATGGTTAGTGGCTTGAGGGAAGTGGACTGAAGGGAATGTATTCTCTTGGAGTGGAGGTTCCGGTGGTACATTGGGGTCATGGGTAATCCTACTTTATTTAGTTTCATTAAGGCACATTCCAGTGCTAGTAGGTCAAGGTGTGGGGTTGATGACGGGGTTCTAAATTACTTTACAGATGATGGGTACACTGAATGATGTTTGGCCTAACCCTTCCCTTTTATGGGAGGTCGTTAGTTGGACAATTTTGGGTAGAAGGGAGGGGGGACAGCCTGGTCAGGCTGGTTGATGGAGAAGAGGGACAGGCTTGCCATTTTCTGTTCTTCCTCCAGTGTGTGGAAGTTTATTCCAAGGATATGTGGAAAGGAAATAAGCAGCTGGAGGAAGTTTGCTGAACAGGTAAGCAAACGGATGTAAGGATGCTGAATAAAGATAATAAAAACTCGACTGTATCCTTGAAAATAAATTTCTGGCTCCTCTTTAACCACAGAGACCACCTTTAATACATAAAATCCAACATTAAAAACAATAAAGTTAGCACTTTCATCTTGCTCTAATAAGCAAGATTTCTTCAGACCTTTTGAAGAAGTCATGCTTATCAGAGCAAGATGAAAGCGCTAACTTTATTGTTTTTAATGTTGGATTTTATGTATTAAAGGTGGTCGCTGTGGTTAAAGAGGAGCCAGCAGTTTATTTTCAAGGAGGTAAGGATGCTGCTTATTTGGTTGGTAATTTGGTAATTGATGAATGGTTATGAAGTGAGATGGGACACTGCTTCATAAGTAAAGTAAGCGAGCAAAGGTATGGACGCTGCTTACTGGGCAGGATGAGCAGGTACGCTGTCCTGATTAACATTACAAGGATGTTTATGCTGTGTTTAGAATCAACTATACTATGTCCAGTTGTAAATAAAATTGGTCATCAAAGTTATGGAAGTTTAATAAAGGTCATCAAATGTCATTTGGTGTGATGTGTTTATTGAAACAATATGCATTTATATCTATATCATTATAATGCTGTTGGTCTCTGTAGTTTAGAATACTTTATTGCAATTTTACTAAGAAATAATAATTTCCCTGACTGCAACAACCCATTAAAAAGCATTATATTAACATATCTTCTGACTAAATAGTTCAGGTAACTTTTCTGTTACAGTATTGGAAGACTGGTCATTTTAAATTCTCCTTATAGTTAAAACTATAGACTTTTTCTCACTACCCACATGGATATATGAAAAATGGAAAAGTTTAGGACTACAGTACTAAACTAGCTTCATTCCTAGAGCCTGTGAGTGTCATATTGTTATATTTTATATTTGATCATAATCACTTCAGCTACATGTTCAAATGATACAAGCAATATATCTATTATGTCTGCAATTCTGGGAATGCATTCCTAAGGAGTTTGTAGATCCTTAAAATAATCATAAAAGTAACTATGTCTAAATATATTCTCCTAATTTTTCCCACATGGATCATAATTTGCAGCTCGTTCTTTTTCTCATCAAAACTATTATAAACTAGTTTGTAGGTTGGGCTAACATAGACTGGTTCAAGGTTTAAATGTGGCAGAAAGATTGAGTTTTTTGTGAATACTACAATTGTATAGTTGCCGGTCATGTGGAGGTCAGTGTGGTTTTAGGAGTGTTATGCTTTGTTAATAGGTGGTCAGGTGGTGGGATGAAATTCTAAAGTTACCTATACATTTGATGATATGGAGGGATATGTGGGAATGGAAGACGTGTGCAGAAATAAATTAGTAAGTGTAGGCAGTGAGGCAAATAATTGTGAATTGTTAATAAAATGATAATACCTGTATTATCAGACCTTAACATACAGTAATATTATTTTCAGCACCTAAGTACAGGCACAGTACAGGGTAGTCAGCGACATTGTCTCCTACTGTGGCATTAACTTGCCCATAGATGTGATGAGCTGCAAACCATAAAACTGTTACTCTTACTTGCTAACTGGAATATTGCAGCCATATATCGCATATAATGGTTCTGGCTCATTTAGTGTTTTCACCTAATACTTCATCAGGGGGTGTGCCTTGTTTAAACTGTAACTAAAGAAGTAAACACAAGTTCAAATTTCCATTGGTGACTGCTGAGCATCAGAGCTAAGTGTAGCCCTCAAGCCAGCTCTCTTGGCAAAGAGGGATAAAGCCCTGATTTTTCTACCAGACAATCCAGGTTTGATTAACAGTCCAGTCTCACTTCCCTAAAGGGAATCAATGGGGCAGTAGTATAGATAAGGCTAAGGTCTGATAGTCTATACTGGGGTAGAAAAAAATAAAATTACATTTATAAAAAAAAAAAAATAAATAATAATTGTAACACTCCCTCAACATTCTTTAGCGTTATATTTGCTCGAAGTGCCATGTTCCATAAATTTTAATATGTAGTATATATAATGTGGGACAGCCATGGTGGTGCAGCAGTTAGCATTGCTGCCTCACAGCAAGAGGTTCTCCGGTTTGATTCTTGGCTAGGGTGCCTTCTGTGCGGAGTCTGCATGTCCTCCCTGTGGTCGCATGGGTTTCCTCCAGGTGCTCCAGTTTCCTCCCACATCCCAAAGACATGCTGTAGGTGGCTTGGACACTCTAAATTGGCCCTAGGTGTGAGTGTGTGTGCCTTCTGTGGAAGGTTGGGTGCCAGGCTGGCAACTCGACACTGTAAAACTCCACTGCCAATCATGAGTGGACAGATGATCCACTGTGGCAACCCCTAACTGGGAAAAGCCGAAAGAAGTATATAAAATGTACATATTCACATCCCTTACTCTGCATGCCCCCCCCCCCCCCCACACACACACACACATATACACTGTGTGTGTGTTCTGGCATAATATTAAAACATCAATTGGTAAGAGTGCTGCCCATGTACTGTTATTGACAGAGAATGACACCATGACATAACGGGTGGCTTTGTTGCCTCACAGCGTGAGACTCGCAGGTTTAACTTTTGGCTGCAGTGTCTTTTATGCAGACTCTGCATGTCATTCATGTGTTCATGTAGATTTTCTCTGGGTGCTCCAGTTTCCTTTCACATTCAAAAGACATGCAGTAGGTGGTATTGGGACTGTAAATTGTCTATACTTGTTAGTCTGTGCAAGTGTGATATGAAAAAAGAACTGGCAACCCACTTCTGTTTCACTTCTTTGCCTGGTGAACTCTATGCATAGTGGTGATGGTTCCTAGTATTGGATTAGCAGTCATTTGCTACTTGTGAGAGAGAGAGAGAGAGAGAAAGAAAGAGAGAGAGCGAGAGATACTAATGTGTGTGTTACAGAGTTTCCATTAAACTGGAACAAGTCTCATAAAATGATTTTGCCATTATCCATTGTGAGAGAAGGATTTTACTATTTATCCACCTATGACCCCTACTTTTGCTCAGCTTCTCCAAATGCTTGCAGTAGTCATATGTCTGTCACTTACAAAACAAATGTGGAAGATGAAGTCATCATCCATGAAAGAAACACAGTCCTCCTCTGAGGTGGGTGAGCAGAAAATCGCTATATATTTTTTGTACAATCTACTGCAAGTGTCTGGGCTGATAGCTGAATCCACATAATCTAGAGAAAAAGTCAGGACATTATCTCTCGCTGTCAGTGGAGGTGTCTTGTGTTTCTTTTGATGAATAGTGAAGAGTGGTGCATGTAACCAGGAGCTATTTGCATCTCTTAGGTATACAAAATTCTCTTGGATATTCAACTTTTATATCATGTACTCACATATGTACACACACACACACACACACACACACACATATATATATATATATATATATGTGTGTGTGTGTGTGTGTGTGTGTGTGTGTGTGTGTATATATATATATATATATATATATATATATATATATATATATATATATATACACACATGGGTCTTCTTCAAAACACTGAATTACTATAACATTGAACCAGAAAACATTGACACCATAACACTGAAAGTGTAGAGCACTGAAAAGTTAAAACATCGAAATTACATATCAATGAAAATTTAAATCGAGTCTTATATCATTGAAAGTGTTACATGGTTATGATTTAAAGTGTTAATTTTGTGGTATCATTTTAAGAAGTTGTAGTATGAAGTAAACAAACATGGCAAATGGTACGTTTTGTGGTTTAAAAGAAATTGTCAGGTTGTATAGTAAAAGTTTATCAGATAATGGTTAAGCATTATTGTGTCTGAGTGACAGATTTATTAGTTTGAAAGAAGTCATGTTAGTGTTGTGGAAAGTGATGGGATAAGTGAGTAGGGGAGTAGGTTTTTAGTTTGGCACTATGTACGTGTTGTCAGGAAATTAGAGGTACATGTTTGAGATATTATTTGTATATTCTGTATGCAGATTGTAATACAGTGGGGAATGGGAAATTTACCTTGTCTCCACTGTAGTGCGATCTTGGAGTTGGTACATTTAATTTGCAGGGGGTATGGGGGGTGCAGGGGGGCTTGCTCCCCTGTGGAAATGCTGAAACAAGTGTGTTTGCTGGTTTAGTTATGTTTGAGATGGAGGGAGTATTACTAATGTGTGAATTGTAACATTCAATGTTATGGGATGCGATGATTTAAATTTGCAGTGTTATGTGGTACAATTTACTGCAAGTGTCTGGGCTGATAGTTGAATCCACATGATCTAGAGAAAAAGTCAGGACATTACCCCTTGCTGTTCTAAGTTTTCAGTGTTATGTGTTTTCGATGTTATGGATTCGATGTTTTGTGGTTCAATGTTATAGTAATTCAGTATTTTGAAGTAGACCCATCTATATACATATATATATATATATATATATATATATATATATATATATATATATATATATATATATACACACAGAGAGAGAGGGAGAGAGATTTCTATTCATATTCTTCATTTTGAAATGTTCTTTTCACTCTGAAGACATTTTGAGGAGTTCCTACTGGCTGTGTACCTGATCTGAAACAAAACATTCCGTTAGTTTCCCGGATGGTGTGTCTCGCATTTATTGTCCTTGCATTAAGGATAACTAGAGCCCCTGTTATTCAGTCTATTAGATCCTGATATCCTTCCCTGTTTCCTCACTTTTTTGCATAAAACTCTATCATTACAGCACTTTAATGCCACTAACAAAATCCACCCATATGAAACGTGAAGAGTGCACAATATATGAGTTTTTTTTTTCTGTAGCACCTTCTACAGTTATGATCATATAAAAATATGAATACCATAACTGGACAAAGTAAGAATGAGGCAATATTCTATGGCTATGTTTTCATAGTTTTATTTTCCTCATTTTAAAACTGTGTACAATTATAATTCAGCTAAACTAATTTTAATATTTTCGGCTATTAATAGCAATAAATCTTGCACTGACTGTAATTTGACAAAATGTAGTAGAATAAATGTGTGCAGATGAAACTGTTTATCTATACATAGTTGAATCTGTTTATCATCCTTGGCACAAGAAATGTAACTACTCTGAAATTAGTGATATTTTTGGCTTTATTAATACTTACTATCATAAGGCTATGATTATACTCATGCAAGGTATATTTTTTTTAATACCAGTTAATCTTTTTTATCTGCTTTATCTAGCAATTTTCAAAATTCATAGTCAGCAGAGAATATATGTCCAAATGTAGTACAATACATATTATTTACTATTTTTGTATTTTGGGAAAACACATGTATAATACTCTATGATGTCATCAATTAAAGAGTTTCTGGAGCTCTGAACTCAATAAATAGATGCTGCATCAGTCTAAATGTAATCATCAAAGATGAACGGTAAGGCTATCACAGAGAAAGCTTTTTAAAAGACAAATAATTGCTGTATACAGTGTAATTACTTTGTCACATACAAATGTAAGAAGCAGAAACAAAGTCTTTGCATGTATAGAAATTCATTCTTCTGCACTGTGTATTACTGTTTTTGTAGGATGGAATTTTCTTTTCTATTCTGTTTATATTATTTCATTTAATCAGAACTAGTGCTGCCAATGTTTCCTGTCATTGCTTCCTTTGCTTATGTAAGTGCACTCTCATTGAAAGTTAACACCAATGTTCAGACATTTTCTTTTGGCCAACAGAGTCCTTATTCTTTTGAAATGTACATATTTGCAGTTTGCTTACTAGATACAGTATGGTGATACAGCATTATTCTTTTTCTCCAGCTGTTGCATCAGTATCCCTTTTAAGGTCTAGTTCAAAACAACGAAACAGCACACTACCAAAAATGAAATCACTGAGATGACGTTGCTGAAACCTGACTTTCATGAATGATTAGAATGCCAAAAGATTTCACATGGTAAGTATCCTGTTGGCCACCATCTAACAATGAAACACACTGCACTACCTGAAACCCACTGAGGTGGGGGGCTATGCCCCCCACACCTCCCTTAACTAAATATACCAACACCGGGATTGCACTACAGTGGGAAAAAGGGTACATTTCTCCTTATTGGCCACCTGGTTACTTACCCTGTGAAATCCTTCAGCATTCTGGTCATTCATGAAAGTTAGGTTTCAGTAATGTCTTGGTGATGTCCTCAGTAATATGGTCTTTCATTGTTTTGAAGTAGACCCCTCTTCTCATATGTCTCTGCTTTGTTTTTCCCATGTTCTCACTGTTGTGGTATTTTGGCTAAGTGTCTTTGTTGATTGTGTGAGTCTTGTCTGTTATTCACAGTATTTCTCTCTTCAATTACTTTACAGGGCCACTGGCAAATGTCCTTTTTTATACAAAAATTCTTTCTGCTCTGTCTGTCTGGTCACTGCTTTAACATACACCATCCTATCGTTTTGAGTCTATACTTTCTCTAATCAGACAGCTCAGTGTATTATTTAATGGATTTGTTACTACTTGACTTTTTCTAACATCTATCATGTCTGTAAGTGTTTTCAGTCTTCTACATGAATGGTAACAGGTACTATAAATGTGCAGCTCTAATCCAGATCTTTGCAATCCCTTTTAGCAGATTAAACATTTGTTTCTGACTATGTGTCAGTTCCTTTAAATATATGAAAATGTGTTGCAATTAATTAGGAAATGCATGATGTCTTTACTTTTTATTTTCCATTCATTCTCTGTAATATTCATAAATAGCATTATTTCTGATTGTGCAGTCTGTCATATACAAGAATGACATATGGCTTTTAATTCACTGTTTCGCACTTTGTGCAACATGTTGCATATTAGTTCATGCAATCCTCCTTTGCTAGCACTTAGTATCTCCCATTGTTATTTTAACATTCACAGACATCTCACACTATATCCTCATCAGCATTTTACTGCTGTCCTCTGCTGCAAACAAAATCTTTCAAGAAGGCTGTAAACTTTTTGCTCCAAGTATTAATTCATACTTCCAGAATGGTGATTTCATTTTTGGCTCAATCATTCCTATATATAACATGGATGAATATCTAATAGTGAGTTTTACAAAGGCTGAAGTACCAAGACAGTGTGGAACGTGAGTAATTTTGTCTTTAGTTTTGTGACTTTCTTTAAATAATTGTAACTACATAAAGCTGATATTTTTTAATTCTTTTAAGGTTCTTATCTTGAATGTATGAAAAAAGTTGCACCATTGTTTTATTTTGTATGACATATGCCATTGCAGTGATTATGACTTCAGGCAAGCTTGCAGTCATGGGTGATATATGCAGACAAAGGCTGCAGCATCTTAATTGTGGGGTCCCTATTATATCATCAAAAGAACAGTTCAGCAAATGCATTTTGAATGGCATTTTATCAAACATGCCATTTGTTGAACTGTTCTTACTGAAATTGCATTATGGTATGGATTGGGAAATTTGCCCTTTCTCCACTGTAGTGCAATCTCAGAGTTGGTATATGTAATTAGTGGGGAATGTGGGAGCACAGCCCCCACATGAGGGGGGTTCAACGAACAGCATTTCATATAAAATGCTATTTGTTGAATTGATGGTTCAATGATATAATATAGACCCTTAATTGTCCAATACTGAGTAATTAAATTCAGGTAAAAATAGATACTTCCTTACATCATTCAATTACAGTTGGTTTTAAAACTCCTTCTAATAGGATAAGTTTTATCCAGAAAAGGAAGAAACTCGCTTTTATCTGATTCTTTACAAGATTTTGAATAATTATTAAGTAAAGCAGAACATGCCTTTTGGATGGATCTGCACAACTTGGAATATGAGTATTAAATTAAACTAAGAATTTTGATATGATAAGATTGTTTGCGCAAATGACCTATGCAAAAAATGTGAAAACTGTACCAAATTTGGCACTTTTCTTATAAAAGTGAAATGTATGTTTCAAACTTGCTTTCATTTGAGGTTAATATTTACAACATTCTTATTATGATTTTTAACATTTTATTAATTTTATGTCTATTAAAATGATCAGTGTAAAGACTTCACTTGCAATATCCTCCAAAATAACAAATATAGTATATTGCTATACTATGTAACTAAGATTAACTCTTGGTTTAAGCATCACAAGTAAAATTCAATCAGTTGATACACAAACACAAACGGCAACTGCAGTCTGTAAAAAAACTCGCTTTATTCCTTAAGCACTAAGATAGCTTTTCGTACGCACTGTGTACAAACTTCATCAGAGGGTAAATTAATTAGTTAGCTACATCCTTTAAGTAACTTCCTGCTAATCAGCTGATGTTCCGTTACTTATTATGTTAAGGTTTTAAACACTTTTAAAATAAAATATGACAAACAATTTAAACAGTTTAAAAACCAGCATCAATTCATAAACTTTTAGAAACCTTTTAAAACAAGCATCAATTAATAAGTTTCAAATAATAAATTATTGGAATAGACATCAAAAAAATAACTTTTAGCAAATCACTAAATTAATAATAATATATTGGTAAGTTCTACTATTCAGATTAATGTTCCTGTACAATAAACATATATTTCTCCCTGTATAATAAATATATATAACTAATATCATATTAAAATATATGAGAACCAATAAATCATCTGTTTATACAGACACAATACCTGTTTAAAACTGTGTAATAAACAAATACTATGTTGCTATTTAGCAATCAAAATATACACATATTTACACAGCTTATAACTAGTAGGATTAGATAAAGTATACCACAAGTATATATACATGCTTATTTTAGAAAAGTATATAGTATACTTATATAACAAATATAACAAATGTATATAGAAATTAATATATCATATATACATAATGCCAAAGAGGTGGAAAGGAGGGGGGGGGGGGAAGGGGGGGAGGGGGGGAAGGAAAGAAGAGAAAAAAAAGGAATTACCTTGTAAGGCTGCGAAGTTTTAAAATAGGCATAATGGAACAGATATCATTTAATCCGGGTAGGCAATATGAAAATAATCTAATTTGCCAAATAAGTTCCAAACGTTCCAATTGTAATTCAATTGGTCCCCCTCTAATAGTTGGTATAAGTTGATCCAATATCCAAAATTTAAAATTATGATCTGGAAATTCACTAATATGCCTTGCAAGAGCATTCTCACCATTACATTTTTTAATGTTATACACATGCTCATATATTCTATCTCGAAGTCTTCTAATAGTTTTGCCCACATAAAAACAGTGGCATGTCTGACATATTGCCACATATATAACCATCTTTGAATTACAGTTATTTTTGAATTTACTTCTTAAGGTAAATCCATTTATTTTAACAATTTACCCAGCATGAATATATTTACAGTACAGACAATTGCCACATATCGACATATTTTTAAAACTGGAAGTTATGTTGTTATTATTATTGATAGCATCCAATATTTGTTTAAAGTTTTTATCGTGCCTTATTGTAATTTTGGGTTTGTCACCTAATTTTGTTATTAAATCCTTATTTTCCTTCAAAATGTTCCAATTTTTATAAAAAATATTTCTCAGTAATGAAAAATCGGAACAATATGTGAGTGTCAGACTGTATTCAAAAGGTAATGCCGTCAAATTCAAATTAATGCTAGGGCTATTCAACTGATCTGGGCTAACTGTAGAGAGTGGACAAGTTCCAGCTCTCCGCAAGATAGGTTTGTAAAACCCATTATTTCTTTTACCAATTACTTCATCCATAATGTTGTCTATGAAGTTACTTGGGTATGCTCTATTTAGAAACATACTTCTTAAATTATTACACTCGCCCACAAATTCTTCTAAATTGCTAACCATTCTGGCTGCTCTCACAGCCTGACTTTTGACCACCGATTTCTTTTGATGAATGGGATGAGCACTTGTAAAATGCAGAAAGGTATTCGAGTAAGAAGCCTTCCTATATATTCTAGATTCAAAACTACCCACCATGTCATTCTTAATTAGTAAGACATCCAGATAGGCTATTTCTTTGATATTAAAATTAAATGTAAATTCAAGAAAACTGGTGGTCGAGTTGAAATAGTCAACTAGGTCAGCTGCTTGATGGGCTGAACCTTCTAATAGGATGAAAATATCATCCAAATACCTCGTGTAAAATCTTATCTTAGAAGTAGTATCTGTTTGAGCTAAAGCGTATTCCTTTTCCCAGAAGCTCATGACCAGATTAGCAAAGCTCGAGCCACAAGGGGAGCCCATGGCTACCCCTTTCTTTTGATGATAAAATTTACCATTAAATGTTATAATGTTGTGGGCCAAGACTATTGTTAATAGTTCCTCGATGAGCCATATCTCCGAACTTGGTACATTCATATTTTTCAGATTTAATGATATCCATTCTATACCCAAATCTTGTGGAATTGACGTATAAAGATCTTTAACGTCTATAGTAAGTAAATTATAATTTGGGTTAAAAGGTAATTCATTAATCTTAGCTAAAAATGACCAAGAATCTTTACAGATGGTAGACTCCAATTGGACATATTTTTTCAAAAGACCGTCTACCATTTTAGCACAAGCATAAGTAATGCTGTTTGTTCCACTAACTATTGGTCTAAAAGGTGGATTTACCACATTCTTATGAATTTTAGGTATTCCAAAAAGAATGGGTACGACCGGTGATGTTAAAATTAAATAGTTGAGTTGGTCCAAATTTATTCTCCCTTCTATGAAAAGATCATTAATATACCCCTTTACCCTTTTAATGGCTTGGTTATATTCATTTAAGGAGACTTGTTCATAAGCATTGGTCGATAGCATATCTTCTATTTTATTAATGTAGTCACACTGGTCCATGAAAACTAAGCCCCCACCTTTATCTGGTTTCATTATTCGGACTTTAAAGTTTTGTAAAGCTTTCAACCATTCTAGTTCATCTGGGTTCAGGTTACTCCTACTTTTAAATTTATTATTATAATAGAAATTCCTGATGTCCAGTTCACACATTTTTTCAAATAATACAAGGTTATTATGCAATGGAGGGTTGAATGTGCTGGGGACTCTATGTTCATTATTAGGACCAAGTAAGGTATTACCCAAGATCATAGCTAGATTTAATTTACGTACATATAGTTTAAGATCAATGATGCAATTAGTAACATTCAGGTGATTGAGGGGAACAAAAGTAAGTCCTTTTGCTAGTAGGTCAGCTAACTCAGAAGAGACGGACATGGTAGAGTAATTATAGATGGTAAAGTCTCCTTGAGTGTTTTTAATAACCTGGGGATTCAATGGGAGACTGTGTTTTACTATTTCCACTTGGTTGTTTTCTTCCTCTGATTCCATCTGTTCTGACCCTTTCCCCTCTGAAAATTTGAATGTTTATTGTTGTTACGATTGTTGTTGGGTACCCCTCTATTGGGTGGGGCAGATGTTGAGTTTCCAATGTTCTTATTAAGGTTTTGTATACGTTCGCTCCTCCTAGGTCCATCCAAATTATCTTGTAGGGTACTTGCATAAGATGTAGAGGGAATGGGTTGATCCAATTCAGTCGTTGAATCTCTAGATGGTACATTAGTACTCCCATTTGAAGCATTATAGCTAGTACCAGTGTTGGCAAGTGGACACTGTGAGGTTAGAACCCCTCCAATTCTCGATGGAGCATTTGTTTTTAATTTGTTCCACTCTTGAGCCGGTGGGGGGACTGGATAAGCTGTCCCTTCTTCGTATTGTATACAATCCCTTTGAATCTTTTTATTTTTAGTTGCTCTGGCTTTCATTAGGTAGGCATCAATAGTTTCGAATATTTTAACATATTCGAACTTATACCTAAGAAAGTCAGGGTGTGATTTGATTTGAGTATCTAATAGAGAGATGTTGTCATTCAATTCTTCATTAAAAAGAGTATAGTTCACCATAGTTCACCTTCATCTGTATAAACAGATGATTTATTGGTTCTCATATATTTTAATATGATATTAGTTATATATATTTATTATACAGGGAGAAATATATGTTTATTGTACAGGAACATTAATCTGAATAGTAGAACTTACCAATATATTATTATTAATTTAGTGATTTGCTAAAAGTTATTTTTTGATGTCTATTCCAATAATTTATTATTTGAAACTTATGAATTGATGCTTGTTTTAAAAGGTTTCTAAAAGTTTATGAATTGATGCTGGTTTTTAAACTGTTTAAATTGTTTGTCATATTTTATTTTAAAAGTGTTTAAAACCTTAACATAATAAGTAACGGAACATCAGCTGATTAGCAGGAAGTTACTTAAAGGATGTAGCTAACTAATTAATTTACCCTCTGATGAAGTTCGTACACAGTGCGTACGAAAAGCTATCTTAGTGCTTAAGGAATAAAGCGAGTTTTTTTACAGACTGCAGTTGCCGTTTGTGTTCGTGTATCAGCTTTTTAAAAATTCAATCAGTTGAAACTTTAACTAAAGTGAAAAAAAAATTAGCATAGGAATTTTGGCAGGAAACAAGACCCCCCCCCCCTGCAGTCCAAATATAGTTTTCAAGCCGCATCTCCTTACTTTTGTATACTAACAGCATGCATGCATAACTAGAAGAAAATAGAAAACACTAAAAAATAAAACACTTCATGCTCTGTAAAACAGAGTCCTGGCAATGAGTTCCTAAGAGGAAACAAATCTAATGAGGTGTAAGATTTCCATTTGTGATCAGCAAGTTCCATCCTTGTCCATTTCATGTATGGCTATGTGCCAAAAAGTTTGTTATATTAGCCAAAAATTTGAAAATATTGTGTGTTTAATATGGTTTTAACTTAAGGAACAAAGACCTGAGCTTAAAACTGTATAGTCATAATCTAGAATAATTGCTTTTTGGCCCAAAAGAATTGCATAAAGTGCAGAAAAGTTGATTTTTCCGATATTTTTATTATTCAGAATTGAATGTATTGATGATATTGAGTCTGGGTAATTGTTTTTCTCCAATGAAGGGATTTTAAGCAGTTTGTGAATTAAACCATTTTTTAAATATTGAGGATCTAGTCAGTCTTCCTTATTTAAATTAAATTTAGATAAAATATTTCCAGAACTATAGTTTCTGATTTTGTTAAGCAATTTGAGCAATAAATTTTGACTATCTTTTTAAATTGTTATTATCTTTTGAGATAAATTATTTGAAAACATTACATTTTGCTATTGTTAATGTACACACCCTAATCTCTCTCCTTCCAACTTCACTCAAAAAGGAAAAACATTTTTATTTTACAGTCACTGATTTTTTTGTTTTCGTAAGACATAAACTGATTAAAGTAGGGTACATTTTTCTAGAGGAAATTGAGTATACATATTCAATATCTGAATGGAGACTTCAAGTAACAGTTACTTGGTAATTAAACTAGCTATTATTATTTTATATAACTTTTAGGAAAGTGAGCAAGATTACTGAAATTAAATTTTTCCACTTTTTTCTAAGGCTACATTTTCACATGTTTTAACCACCATTAAAGATGCAATGAAAATGTCTGCTATTTCTTTTATTTTAAAGTATAGTTGAATGGCTTTTAGTATTTGAATAATTGAATACATTTTTCCAGGGATGAAGCCATATTGCTTTGCATGTAAGTACTTACTTACTTATTTTAGATAACTGTACAGAATTGTGTATTTTTGTATACCCTTGTAGTCTGAGTTCAGATGTGCAATAAGTTTATAAATAGAAGTGAATGACCATTGGTATGTTTTTTAATTAATATATGTTTAGATGAAGAAAAAGGATCATGTTTAGGTAGTGATAAATATAATAGTTCTAACATTTCTGGAGATAAATATTTGGCAAATTGTTTTTAAAATTCAGTGCAAAGAGAAATAGGACTAAGAGATTTTTTTTCCTTTTTTTTTTTTTTACAAAGGAAGAATATCATCTGCAATTTTTCTTAAAGATACTAAAATATCATATGTATCAAGTGTAAAAGTATGCTGATAAAAAATTAACTCTTACATTATTTCTTTATTTTAGGAGTGGGATGAAAATGTTCTTAAAATAGTCAACAAATTGGGAAATAATTTCCTTAAAGGAGTAATGATAATATGTATAATATATATATATATATATATATATATATATATATATATATATATATGTTAATCCTCACCTGCACAAAAAATTGTGTGTTTTTTTTTTTCAATCATTTGTGGATCAACTTTTTTCCATTTTGATGGAAGGTGATGCTTATATATTACTCCTTCTTGAAAACAAAGTTTTACTTCCTTTTTAAAGAGTTCATTTAAAAAGGATCCATTAGCCCTTGCCCTTATAGTAATTTTTTAGCAGTTTTAAATAATTCTGTTTTTTCTATTTTTAAAATACTTATACATGGTTTATATTATTCCATTAAGTTTACATTTAGAATAATTTGCTGAAAGTAACTCATCCAAAAGTTGTAGTTGTGCTGTTAAGTTCATGAAATCCAGCAGGATTATTGATATTCCCATCTTAAGACATCAAGGCAGTATGTTTAAAGCATTAAGTTTTGTTTTGCAGGTTCAAGACTCATAAGATATAGTGATAATCATTTGTGATTTATTCTTTAAATAGACTATAAAATAAAACTACATGGAATCTCTTGTTGCTAAAGATGTTTCCTTAGCTTTGAGAAGGCTGCTTTTTCTGTTTTTTTTTTTTAGTAAGAACTTCCAAACTATTAATTGGAAACTGATAAGGAAAAAAGATCCTGTGTTGCAACACTGAGAGGAAGAACATTTTTTTTCAGATAATGAAACAAATTTTGTAACAACTGCATGATTTACACAATGTATAAATGTACCAACTTAAAGACTGTTATCACTCTTAATTTGTGACAACAGATCATCCAGAATTTTGAATATTTGTTGTACTATAATATACCAGGTCTGTGACTTGTCCAAATGTTCAAGAACCCCCAGAATTTGCAGAATTTGCATGCCATCATATCATTTAAAAGTTTGACTTAAACTTCACTTGGAATTGTTTTTAGAGTTATATTCAGAGGAAAACAATTCAAAGTTATTAGATATATCTGTTTGTTTTCAGATTTTTGATGATTTTTATAAATTAAAAAATCTTTCTGAGTAGATAAGAGCAATTTTTTCTGACAAATTTCTGTTTTAAGAGAGGAAAATGAATTCACTCAGAGGTTCAGAGAGTCAAATTTAGGGACTAGATAAGTAATTCAGTAAGGAATGGTTTCACTTACATTAAGTTGTTATGAATGTGGAAGTTTATTGATTAGAACTGCCTTCTTTAGGGCTGGTAATTGCATCTTGATTTGAAGTTGTACATCTATTTCCAATGTTGATTTGTTCTTCATGAGATAAAAATTATTGAGGAGCTATCTAACATCATCATTGATAACTCTGAAGTTGTCAGTGATGAGGAAGAAGTAATTTTTCCACATTGAGATGCTATAGTTCTTTCTTCTGGTGTCACAGTTGGAAAGAATTTAAAAAAAACACAGTCTGGCATTCATTTTGTGTTGTTTATGGTGAAGTAAACAGTGCAGCTAAAACACTGTCAATGTCTTTCTTCTCAGTAAGCTACAGTTACATTCTTTTGAATTTTTTATTTTGATTTGTGAGCATTGTATTTATTCCACTTCCATGCTCTTCCATTAATGCAAGGTACAGAATGTGATTAATGAAAAAATATGTTTAAAGTAGAATTTACACTAAATACATTTTTTTAAGTTACATTTGGATTATTGATATGCTGAAAAGTTGTTTTACTGTATTGTGAGGAAAAAGATATTTTATGTGTGCTGGTTTTTGGACTTCTTTATTTCAGAGAGGATGCTTGTGAACTGTAGGAGTACTTTCTAGTAAATATAAAGGTGCTTCTTTGGAGCTATTAACCATGTTTTTAAATTCATTTCAAAGCCTCACTGGACTTGAATATCTACAATCACATCAAAATTAGATAATTTATTGTAGATATTCAGTTTAGGTTTGCAAGCTTAGTTTTGATCTGAGAGATAAATGCCGATAAATCCTGTTCTAGTCTTGTCAGAAGCTGTCTGCTAATCTTTCATGAAATGCGCACTTCATTGTTCTTGAACACTTACTTATAGCACATTAAGTTGCATTTTAATTTTCCAGATATATGTTTATTGAGTTTTCCATGCTACTTTTAAATCTTTAAAGTTTAGTGTAGTTTTTGGATAAGTTGCATATGTGTGTTTGTGCATATTCACATACATCTATATCTAGAAACGATAAAACACAAATTGTGTAACCAGTCGTATAACCAAACGGCCCAAAAGACGAATCCAACCACAATGTTTTTAGTGCTTTCATTCACTAAAATTTAATGTGAACGTCTTCAGAAAAAACAAACAGATTCTTACCCACACTCCCTTAAATAGCCTTCCAATACAGGAAATGACACCAAATGAAACTTTTCACTTATTTTGAAGACTTTTTTTAAAAAAAGCTTTCTTTTTAAAAATATATAAATACATACACATGTAAACGAATGTTGATACCTATATATCAAATAAATTTAAAACTAATAATACATATTGTACTTACAAAAATACTAGCAGATAATCTATCTTATGACCACACATAAAAAATTTTTTTTTTGTGTTTTGTATATAGAACATATAAATGTAATGTTCAAGTAAATAATAATATAATACTAAAATGTATAAATCATAATCTGTAACTATCTACTACATAAAAAACACTTCAAATTAACAGACTCATTGAGCCCTGGTAGTTTATCAGCAGCTAAAATTAATTGCCATAAAGTCTCCTTACATTCCAAAATGTTATTCGCATCACCACCCAATTCCGTTTCATAATCCTTGTCTAACACTGAAAATTCAAACTTCTTAAAATGGGGACATACTGTGGCATGTTTAGCCAAGGAATTAAGCTTATCTTTGTTTTTAATAGCTAAATTATGTTCGTAAATCTTCCGCTTCAAAAACCTTTTGGTTTTCCCTACATAAAAATGATTACAGGATACACAGCAAGCTATGTACACTACAAAGTCTGTATTACAATTGTAGTATCCCTTAGCCCAAATAGTTTGGTTGGATGACTTTACTGTTACAGAGGAACTATTACTAATAAATCTATATTGTTTGCAATTCCTACAAGCATACGTACCTCTCTTAGTACTAACTGTTCTTTTACTGCCATAGCATGTACTATCACTACTGGTGGCTTCCAACATAAACTTAAGATTAACTGGTTTTTTGTATGTAAATTTTGGTAAAACACCAATAGCCGCAGACAGTTCTTTGTTACCCAAAAGTACTTTCCAATTGCTTTCTATAATATTTTTTATGTACCACATTTCGTTAGTTATCGGTAATGGAAACAAAATACTAAAGTTTTGAGTACAAACTAGTTCTTTAGAAACTGAGTTTATGCAAATATCTTTCGACAGAAGAATGGGTTTGACAATCCCTGTCCTCAAAGTTGTTACCTCATGTTCTATCCTTTGAATCCATTTGTCAGTATATCCTCTGTTAAGAAGCAAAGATCTTAAAAAAGTGACTTCTCTAGAAAAGACTTTGTCATCAGTTGTTAACCTACTCAAACGAATAATCTGGCTTTTTACTACTCCTTTTTTCATGTGTTGTAGATGCAAACTGTCTTTATGTAAATATTGATTTTCAAATATCTCTTTCCTAAATATTTTACTGTTGAATACATTGTTGTCCTTGTCTAGACTCAACTGTATGTCCAAATAGGAAATAACTTCACCAAACCCACTCACTTTGAATTCTAAAAATTTGGTGGTATTGTTCAAATCTTCCACCAAATTTAAAAAATTCATCACGTGAACCAGTCCATAGAAAAAAACAAATCATCAATAAATCTAAAATAGGTTTGTATCTTACAATAAAGTGGGTGTTTCACCAAAAATTTCAACTCCCAATTTGCTATGACCAAATTAGCAAAAGCTGGTGCTACCCTCAGTCCCATTGCTACTCCTGATACCTGTTTGTAGATGTTCTTCCCAAATCTAAAAAAAATTATTATCAAGAACAAATTCCATCAAACTACAAATGGTGTTCACTTTTGTGTTACCAAAGTCTGTGTAATCTAATAAATATTCCCTCAGATATTCTATCCCCACTTCCTGATCAATCGAAGTGTAAAGGGACTTAATATCAAGTGTACCAAAAACTGTGTGTTCTAAAAGTACTTGCAAATGTCGTAACTCTTCTAAAAGATGCCAAGAATCCCTGATGTAAAATTTAGAATGTTGTACCACTGGATTTAACAAGTGGTCAAGCCATATCAAAATATTTTTGTCTTAGAACCCTTAGCTGAAATATATGGCCTAAATGGTGGATTAGTTGAATTCACATGTACTTTGGGAATGCCAAAAAAAGTTGCTAGCTTTGGGTAAACTACCAACAGATATTCATAAGTGTCATAATCCAATTCACCTTGACTGAACATGTCGAACAAGGCTACATAAATTCTCTGAAAACTTGTTTTGACTTCCTTAACATTTACCTTTTTGTAAGTGGTTTTATCCTCTAACATTTCTAACAAAGAATTGTTATATTGATTTGTGTTCATAATCACAATCTTACCACCTTTATCTGCCTTCATTGTTCTAATATTAGGATTCCTACAAAGCTGCTGTAAAGCTTTTTTTTTTCACTAGGATTCCAATTTTCTGTGTAATTATGTAACTTAATCTTCCTAAAGTCATTCTCACATAAACATTGAAACACCTGTAGTGTAGTGTGCAAAGTGGGGTTGAAGGTGCTAGCTTTTTTGGGCATACCAATGGGAGGTGCCACATGATCTGTCCCAACTACTTCTTTCATGATGTAACTTAAATTAAGTTTTCTAAGGTACAGCCTAAAATCTATCAACAATCTACCCAAATTAACACTGTTTGTGGGTATAAATGAAAAACCTCTTTTCAATACATTGATAACATCACTAGATAGAAACATGTTAGACAAATTCATAACGTTAATTTCAAAGTCCCCGACTGTATTTACAGTCTCTAAGTTAGTCACCATTTGTACTTTTTGTACGTTTGATTCCAGTTCTTCCCTTTCCTCTTCCCCTTCCCTTTGTTTGTTTACACAGAAAATTTGAATCCTAGTGAAAAAGAAGCTTTACAGCAGCTTTGTAGGATTCCTGATATTAGAACAATGAAGGCAGATAAAGGTGGTAAAATTGTGGTTATGAGCAAAAATCAGTATAACAATTCTTTGTTAGAAATGTTAGATGATAAAACCTCTTACAAAAAGGTAAATGTTAAGGAAGTCAAAACAAGTTTTCAGAGAATTTATGTAGCCTTGTTCGACATGTTCAGTCAAGGCAAATTGGATTATGACACTTATGAATATCTGTTGGTAGTTTACCCAAAGCTAGCAACTTTTTTTGGCATTCCCAAAGTACATTTGAATTCAAATAATCCACCATTTAGGCCAATTATTTCAGCTAAGGGTTCTAAAACAGAAAATATTTTGATATGGCTTGACCACTTGTTAAATCCAGTGGTACAACATTCTAAATTTTACATCAGGGATTCTTGGCATCTTTTAGAAGAATTACAACATTTGCAAGTACCTTTAGAACACACAGTTTTTGGTACACTTGATATTAAGTCCCTTTACACTTCAATTGATCAGGAAATGGGGATAGATTACACAGACTTTGGTAACACAAAAGTGGACACCATTTGTAGTTTGATGGAATTTGTTCTTGATAATAATTTTTTTAGATTTGGTAAGAACATCTACAAACAGGTATCAGGAGTGGCAATGGGGGCGAGGGTAGCACCGGCTTTTGCTAATTTGGTCATAGCAAATTGGGAGTTGAAATTTTTGGTGAAACACCCACTTTATTGTAAGGTACAAACCTATTTTAGATTTAATGACAATTTGTTTTTTCTATGGACTGGTTCACGTGATGATTTTTTTAATTTGGAGGAAGATTTGAACAATACCACCAAATTTTTAGAATTCAAAGTGAGTGGGTTTGGTGAAGTTATTTCCCATTTGGACATACAGTTGAGTCTAGACAAGGACAACAATTTATTAAACAGTAAAATATTTAGGAAAGAGATATTTGCAAATCAATATTTACATAAAGACAGTTTGCATCCACAACACATGAAAAAAGAAGTAGTAAAAAGCCAGATTATTCATTTGAGTAGGTTAACAACTGATGATGAAGTCTTTTCTAGAGAAGTCACTTTTTTAAGATCTTTGTTTCTCAACAGAGGATATAGTGACGAATGGATTCAAAGGATAGAACATGAGGTAACAACTTTGAGAACAGGGATAGCCAAACCCATTCTTCTGTTGAAAGATATTTGCATAAACTCAGTTTCTAAAGAACTAGTTTGTACTCAAAACTTTAGTATTTCATTTCCATTACCAATAACTAACAAAATGTGGTACATAAAAAATATTATAGAAAGCAATTGGAAAGTACTTTTGGGTAGCAAAGAATTGTCTGCGGCTATTGGTGTTTTACCAAAATTTACATACAAAAAAACAGTTAATCTTAAGTTTATGTTGGAAGCCACCAGTAGTGATTGTACATGCTATGGCAGTAAAAGAACAGTTAGTACTAAGAGAGGTACGTATGCTTGTAGGAATTGCAAACAATGTAGATTTATTAGTAATAGTTCCTCTGTAACAGTAAAGTCATCCAACCAAACTATTTGGGCTAAGGGATGCTACAATTGTAATACAGACTTTGTAGTGTACACAGCTTGCTGTGTATCCTGTAATCATTTTTATGTAGGGAAAACCAAAAGGTTTTTGAAGCGGAGGATTTACGAACATAATTTAGCCATTAAAAACAAAGATAAGCTTAATTCCTTGGCTAAATATGCCACAGTATGTCCCCAATTTAAGAAGTTTGAATTTTCAGTGTTAGACAAGGTTTATGAAATGGAATTGGGTGGTGATGCGAATAACATTTTGGAATGTAAGGAGACTTTATGGCAATTAATTTTAGCTGCTGATAAACTACCAGGGCTCAATGAGTCTGTTAATTTGAAGTGTTTTTTTATGTAGTAGATAATTACAGATTATGATTTATACATTTTAGTATTGTATTATTATTTACTTGAACATTACATAATACATTTTATATGTTCTATATACAAAACACAAAAAAATTTTTTTATGTGTGGTCATAAGATAGATTATCTGCTAGTATTTTTGTAAGTACAATATGTATTATTAGTTTAAAATTTATTTGATATATAGGTATCAACATTCGTTTACATGTGTATGTATATATATATATATATATTTTTTTTTAAAAAAATGTTTTCAAAATAAGTGAAAAGTTTCACTTGATGTCATTTCCTGTATTGGAAGGCTATTTAAGGGAGTGTGGGTAAGAGTCTGTTTGTTTTTTCTGAAGAAGTGCACATTAAATTTTAGTGAATGAAAGCGCTAAAAACATTGTGGTTGGATTCATCTTTTGGGCCATTTGGTTATACGACTGGTTACACAATTTGTGTTTTATACATCTATATCTATCTTTATCTCTATCTTTCTCTGGAAGCAGTCCTTGAAAGGGTAAAGCAATGATCCTTCAAAATGTAATTAAAAAAACTTTAACATAAGGACAGGATACTTGGGTACAACACAATCTAAAATAGCAATCGAATGACTCCACAGATTCGGCCTCTTGAAAGTTTGTAATTGTAGGCATGGCATGTTACAAATGAAAAATGCATATTTTTTCTAGAGAAATATGCAATATTTTTACTTATGACGAGAACTTAACAAATATATTCTGGACAACAGTTTTAACTATCCTTTTTGCAGAAGTCAAATTGACCCTGGTGGAAACCAAACATTGGAAAAACATTATATTACTATTAAGATGACCAAAGACTTCTCATCATAATTGCACCAACAAAATGCACCACACATCACTGATACACTACACAAATAGATACACTAAATAAATAAATTAAAAACAAAACATACAAACAAAAAACAGATGGACTGCTTTAAAAACTAAGTTCACAATTGCACTAAGTTGAAGAAGGCTAGATGTTTTTATCTTATTATTATTTATGTTTATTTTTTATGTTGTGTACTCCCTTCCCCAAGCAAATATTACACAAGTGTATTTCCATCAAAATAACCAAAATAATACTGATAATTATTATCAGGTCAAGAAACTATAACATCTACAGATACATTATAGGCACCTAAACCAACATCACTGCAATTTCAACCAAAATAACAGAGGGAATCACATAATGGTCAACATCAGATCAACAATCTATAGCACTTAAGTGCAAACACCCAGCTATAACCTCCCCACAGAAAAATAAATAAATGCAAATAAATTAACATCATGAATTCAGCTTCCAAAACAGCAATGTGAAATTCAAATGACTGGTTTGGAGGCTGAATTCATGATGAGGAGCATAATCTGAAGGGAGTTACACAGTAGTTTATGTTTTGCTGCCTCCACCTCCCTTCTGAAGTTAAATACTCATTGTTTGAGACAACAACTGAAATGCTCATCACGGATACAATAAACAGACATACACACACACACACACACACACACACACACACACACACACACACACACACACACACACACACTTAACTTACCAATCTTTTTTGTATTGAATAACAAATTGACATCCAGCACCAAACAATTAGATGTGTTACTGTGGCTTATAAGATTTTGTTTAAGATCTGGAATTGAATGAATGCAGCCATTGTCAATGTTACTTTGTGCTTATTATTTGTCATTTACATTTCTCTAGTAACACTTATGATTGTAATGATACGAACATTCATTTGATCTGGTGATAACTTCATTTTTTAAAAAGCTCAGGCCACACTCACTGGGAGTTAGAGTACAAACTCAAAAGAGCTGAATTGGAAAGAATGAGTTAAAACATAACTGAAAACATCTATATTGTTTACAGCTCCTCCCCACTGCCCATATTCTCAGTGTAGGGGCTGTGTTCCCTATATCCATATTAATCTGTTATTCACTATGTGAGGTCTTCTGACCATGGGGATGACTTCAATGCTGCCTTTTATAATTTCAAGAATTGCATTCAAGATCTATAGGTTCATAGGTTCATAGAAGGTTACTAGGCTAATGGCCATAGAGCCCTTACAAGAATAGTCATATTTATCCTGTGCTGCCCCAAATTGTTGGTGGTTAGGTGAATAAATTTTACAGATGTAAGGGTCTATGGTAGTTAATAATGAAATCCTATGTCTAGGAGGGACATAGACACCCCTGCAGGAGTGAATTTGCAGTCATCCAACCATTGATCTAGGTTGCATTTGAAGAGGGTCAGGGAAGGGCTCAATGTCACATAAACTGGAAGTCATTCCAGAGAAGTGGCAGTCTCTGGGAGATGTATCTATCTCTCAAGCATGACCTGTTCTTGTCAGAGGCTAGGTTAAGATGCCTGGAGTGAGTGACTCTTGTGCAGTTTGATTTACAAATGTGTAGTATTTCTATCAAGTGCGGGTCAGAGACTGCCTAATAAGCCAGGCACATGTCACCCCTTAGCACCCTGTAGGAGACAGAATATCGTGACAGGGCTTTCTGGTTTTCCTCTTAAGACTTGTTTTGTGTACCCTGTAATTTCTTGGTGAGAAACCTCTGTGATCTCTCCAGTCATTGCAGGTGTCTAGTGAGGTACATGCAAAAGAGAGCATTGTACTCAGTTACTGGTCTGATGAGGGCCAAGTATAATAGAATTATTGTAATTGAATTATTACATCCTTAAATCTAGATTGTTATACCTTTACTTATAAGACATGCCACATAGAAGAATTCCCTTACTACTGTGGATACATGGTGGTCAAAGTTCAGGTTGCTATCAGCCTGAGTGCACAGATCACTTACCATTGAGTCTACACTTAGTGGGGTGCTGTCTATAATGTAATTAGCAGGAATGTCAGCTTTTCCAAAGGGAATAATAATGCATTTTTTGCATTTATCTATAATAAAGATCAAATTGTATTACAGGGAACAAATCGCTGAACTATATAAATGTAATTAGAAAAGCCAGTAGTACCAGAAAGTAAAACAAAATTATAAAATAAGTATTTTGGTAAGGAGAGCACCCCATAGCTCCCTTCATTAAATATACTAATTATTTGTCCATACAACTGTACAGTGAGGTAAAAACTCTAGCAAAGTGAACAGATATTTCCACTCCCTGTCTAGATTTTAATGGTGATTCTATGGTCAGCTTTGACATTATTGGCTGTTTTCTACATATCTTTATTAGCTCTTACTTGGCACCACTGTGTCAGTCATTGCAAAATATTCAACAAATTTACCATTTTAATAAGGGAAGAAAATGTTATTGTTCAGTGAACATATCCTTAAACATTTCCAGAAACTGTTTTAAAATTGTAAGTGTTTAGATCCTAATGCCAAAACAGGCTCGCCATTTTGCATTGAGAAAGACATACATATCTCTAGACTGAAATTTCATTCTTACAATAATACACACAGAGGGATACCTATGTCCTTCTCTTTATTATCTATAACTTTTTAAAACTCATAACCTTGTTCTGGTCCGGCTTAGAGTCTGATATAATTTAAAGCATCTAGCAATCTATTCATATTTCCACCACATGTTCACTACCCAGATATTTAATCTCTAGATTTTAGACTCCATTTTTCTTTACATTATAGTTCTGGAAATGTAATACAAATAATATGTTTTCATAGCTATCAGTATCATTACTATGCCCTAATACCCAGTTATGTGAACAGTATATGACATTTTATAATGCTGCTTGTATTCAAAAATCTGCTTTGTTAATCTTTTCTTGAATCTTTGTACCTTAGTTTTCCTACTATTATTCAAAAAGTTTATATCAATTGATATTTCTTTTCCTCGCTTTGCTTTTTATTTGTTTCCTTTTCTGTTGCCGGCTGCAAGAGCTCTAAGTTTAAAATGTTTGCATTGATTTTTGGATTTTCACTATTTAAGGTCTGGATATTTGTGATACTTTTTGATTTTTCTTTTTATTAATTACTATTTGTTGTGTTTTAAATTTTGTTTTACAGCACAGTTTTTTTTTCTTAGCGTCTTAAAAGTTGTTAGCGAGGGTCAGTTAAGAAACATTCCTTTCACATTCATTGACTGAATAGGAATTAGATCTAGCTAATTATTGGTAGGAGTTGAGAAACAGTTTTCTTATTTAAGGCATTTACCTACATTCCACCAACTATACAAGCTCTGAGTTTAAAATTGCTATTTGACTGCTTTGATATTTTTTTAATTTTTCCCCACCTACCCACTCAATTCTTGTGCTATTAAACGTGGTGTTTTTTTATCTGCCCACTCCTACTGTAAAACAGACTTTGGCATTCCCTCCCATTGGTAATTCTACTAGGAACTGATAGCTCAAACTGATAAGTCTCTGTTAAAGCTTCACTAAGCCTCCATTTCATACCATCCTATTTTAATTTGTGCACACTGTAATAGTTAGAGTGCTACTCTGTTAATATTATTCTTTTCTGCATTTTTCCTTGTTTTAACCAAAATTGAGCTGTTTGCCTTTTTAACTTGGTCTGGGGACCTTAGCTTTGTAGTATCACTTAGAATAGTGAGAGAATTGTGAACAGCTACAGGATCTGAGCTTCATTTATTACATTTCTACTTAATTTTACTGTTTCCATTTTACTTAGGCATGGACCTTATACTTGTGGAATCATTCACAATAGTGAGACAGTTGTGAATTGTGACAGGTACTGAACCTCATATACATTTGTTCAGCATTTTTCCTGTATACTGATTGGATTCCTCCGTAGCTCATCTCCTATAACCTGTGCACAGCTGTGCAGCAGTGGTTTGCAGTGCCCTGTATAAAAGCAGGTCCCTAGAGTTGTAATTTTCCATATAAAACTTCCTCTGCTATTTCAAGTATCTAGCTGAATGTAGAGCAGCTACTTTGCCTACTGAGAAGAATTACCCCAACAGTGTAGTTTTAGATCAGTCCTATAGATCTCCCTAACCTAATAAATCCAAATGTAGTTTGTTACAAACCCCTCTTGCACCACCCTTCATAGATCACAAAAAAGAGGGAACCATAGCCATGGATGTGCACTTTCCTACTGTCTCTGTAGCCAGCCTGGTGGAAATGGGCATTCTGATACAATATGACTACTGTCTCATGTTTACCGACAACCACCTTAGTCTTCAGCAGACTGACTGTGAGGGATGTAATTACATGATTTCTTTGGATGCAAACCTCTCAGATACAGATACTGATATTTCTAAACAGGTTGGCAAACACACACACACCCTACACTTACTAAGGATCAGGCACAAAACCTCATATACTGTATGTTGAGGCTCTTAAATGCAATTCACCCAAACCTCAAAGGCCTCCCATACTGCGCCCTCAGCAACCTCCCAAACACTCTACAAAGATAACACTCCCCGGGACACATGCAATCACATCTTACAAACTCTCAACTTCTGAGCCCTTAAGACAAACCACTGGCGTCACTTATCAACACAATATTAATGGGTGACTTCAACTCTCCCAACATAAGCTAGGATACATACACAACCACTAACATGCAGGCTCAAAGAATCCTGGACTTTATCAATGCAAACACCCAAAAAGCTAGTCTGAACACCTACTAGGGGTGCAAATATCCTTGGCCTGATACTGACAAATATGAGGGAATGTTGCATCCTCCCCTCCATCTAATGTCCTCACTGGTCAGATCAGATCACAATGCAGTCACCCTTGAAATAAATATTATGTCCGAACTCCCAGCAAACCAAATAACCTTTAAGAACTCTTCCAGGTCTAACTACTTCTTATTTAGTGAAACTAAATGTGACCTGTATAGAAATGTTTATGGAAACTATGTACAAACATATAAATAACTGCATAGAAACAGCAGAACCGAACCAGAAAAAACTTAGAACAAACTCCAAAAGCAAACCCTCTTGGTGGACTCCCAATATAAATAGGTTATACAATAAAGAAAATAAATTTCTTTCCAAAAATAGGAAGGGCTGTGCCAAACAGACAAAAAAAAACTCCCTCATCAGTCTCAACAAGAAGCAAGTCAACCAAAGCCAATTTTGAGGCAAAAATAACCTCCCAGGGTAAGGAAAACCATAAGGCATTTTTAGTTATGTACTCAACCTTAATGAAACACCCAACATTGTGCTGAACTACTAGTAAAAGGAACTCCCTATACTGAAACAGGATATCGCAAATTTGTTGTCTGATAAATTTAGCTCCAATTTCACCCCTAATCATTTCCCTGTTACCCTCCCAAGGAAACACCCTGCACCATTTCTCCCCAGCTATCACTAAAGAACAGGTACACACTGCATTTACCAGAACTAAAAATACTGCTTCAATGGGTCCTGATAATATTCCAGGATGCCTCCTAAATAGCTTGAAATATGGCCTATCAGTCCTACTAAAATCTCTATTCATCCACAAATGCAGAAAATCTTCATCCCTAGGGAATGGAGGATGCATTAGCCATCACTTTACTCAAAGGCGGACCATCAACAGACTAAGCAAACTGCAGACCCATAAGTTTGACTAACCTTATATGCAAGGCCATGGAAAGAATCATCATGGACCTGATGAACAAAAACATTAGAAATCTTAAAGCACTGGACCCATCCAAGTTTGGTCTCATCAAGGGCAGCTCATGTCTATTAAACCTGGTGGACTTCTTCAAGAAGGTCATTAAAGCCTTGGATGAGGCTAAATCAGTACATACAGCCTACCTTCACCTGGCAAAGGTATTTGACACTGTACATCACAGGGGTATTATAGACAAACTCACAAATTTAGGTATAAATCCCTATGTCATCTAATGGATAGCCAACTAGCTCATGGATAGGACACATAAAGTTAGGATGGGGGAATCCTCCTCCACCAACAGGCCTGTTACAAGTGATGTCCCACAGGGCTCAGTACTGGTACCTCTCTTGATCAGAACATACTTTTCTGAAGTCAAGGCAAAAGCAGAGTGCCTTTGGATGACCAGATCTGCTGATGGCACCAAGATGGATGCTGCCCTGAATCCCCGAAAGATGTACATATTCTCCAGGAGAGTCTGACACAGATAAATAACTGTGACAGAGTCATGACCTTTGAAATGCAATGCAAAAAAAAATCATAATTATACCATTTGGGAAGACAACTACCCTGCAAATTACAACATTAATAACACTCCCCTAAGAGTATATCCAGTAGTAAGGTACTTGGGAGCTCTGGTAACAGTAACATGAACTTTGATCACCATGTATCCACGGTGGTGAGAAAATTCTTCTGAGTGGTACAACTTGTAAGTAAGGGCATGGCATCCAAATCCAAGGATATCATAATTCCACTATACTTAGCCCTCATTAGACCAATAATTAAGCACAATGCACCCATCAGCATATACCTGACCAGGCATTTGCAACAGCTGTAGCATCCACAAGGGTTCCTCACTAAAAGAATACAGGGTGTAAATAACATTTCCTATGAGGTCTGCCTCAAAATGTTGTCTCTGTACTCAGTCTTCTACAGACTATTGAAGAGTAATCTATGTCTAACCTACAAGGCATTCTATGATCAAGCCCTAACGGATATGCTACTCATTCACATAACAAACTACACTAGAATTACCTGAATTAAGAATCTAAACCTCATCTGTGACACAAACAAAACATGATGAGGGGACAGGTATGTATCTCAGAGATTACCTCTTCTGTGGAACGCACTCCCTATTCATGTGAAGCAGAGCTCTTCCTTAATCCTATTCAAATGCATTTTGAGCAATGGATGGGAAACCACAAATTCACCCCTAGCTTGTTGCCTGTTTCCTTTATGGACAGGAAATCTTGGAGATGTCTTAAGGAGTGAGTATATACTAGAGAGGGTCTATATTACATCGTCAAACTTCTAAAAGTTCGAACAATGTAATATTGAACCCAAATGTCCGAAACAGTAAATTAGCGAACACACATAACAGCGATTTTTTTCCAAAGGAAAAAAATGGCTGTTCCCTAACTAAAAAAAAAAAAAAAAAAACCTGCAACCTTAAAGTTAAACTAAAGTGGGAGGCTTCAACCCCCCCCCACCCCCCACACACATCCTACTTAAATATACCAACTCCGAGATTGCACCACAGTGGAGGAAATAGCAAAGCCCCGAAAACAGCCCACCAATTTTTTTTCCCTGTGAAAAAAATCAATGTGCCGTGGCTTTGCTATTTTCAGGTTTCGAACTTTTGGCTTCGCTATTACATCATTCAAACTTTTAGAAGTTCAACAATGTAATATAGACCCACCAGAGACATTCTAGTCTCTCAGTTTTGATAACTGGGAAATTGTATCATACATTTCTAAGCATAAAAAGGCTCTATGGCTGTTAGCCTAGTAAGCTTCTATGATCCTATGATATGTGGCCACTTGTATCTCTTACTTAATTTGTTAACCTGAGTTAAATTCCTAAGAAAGCAGTTTTAAATCCTACCTATAAACAGATGTATGTGTGTATATATGTTATTCTATACAAGCAATGTTTTCGATATTAGAGCCATAATAGAAAGACATTGGCATGTATTAGGGATAGAGGAATCCATCAGTAATTTGGTTGGGGTAAGACCAAGGTTTTGTTACAAGAACAGTTTGAACTTGAGAAGAATACTATGCCATAAGAGTCATAAGGACAAACATACACACTTCACTAACACCATTCCTTGCCGCAATTGTAATTAGTGTGCTTTTATTAATACAGACACTGCCTTTAAACCACCATTGTCAGGCAGAGTTTTTAATTTTTCCACTGGTACCACTTGTAGGACGGAAAATGTCATTTATTTAGCTCAATGCTGCTCCTGTACTGCGTTCTACATTGGTAAAACTAACAGACAACTGAGAGAAAGGATTAGGGAGCACGCCTATTGTATGAGAGTAGGAGATGAAAGGAATGCTTTAGCCAAACATCATAAAGTAAAAGGTCCTACACACACTTTTAGCTTTTTTGTCATACAGACTGTAGATTTCAATCCTAGGGGTGGGGACTTAGAAACCCTCACCTTAGAAATGGAGACTAAATGGATTATCAGATGCAAGGCAGACTTTCCACCTGGCCTCAACGACAAGGTTAGTCTTCATCCATTCCTTAAGAAAAGAAGACTTAGGAGGGTGATGAAACAATAAGATTCTATGAGGTCCACTTTTAGATTTAGTTCTCCACCATTCCATTATATATTTTTAGCATGGTTTAGATGAGACAGCTATGCTTTATATATTTTATATATACATTCATCATATTGTTCTTAAAATATTATGTTCTCACTTACAAATACTGGACTTAAGCTCATTATATGCCTTGTTTACATCTGTTTCTTATATATTCATTATCTTATTGTATAGAACATTCACTGTGTATTATAACACCATCTAGTGGATGTATTGAATATAACGAATGTTCGTGATGAACTGTTAGGATTTTCATTTTTATTTTTATCTTTACTATCCAGTACTAAGTGTATGAGTCTACATATGTTTCCCTATATATATTTTAAAATTCATACATTCATCTAATTTATATTAAGCAATGTTGCAGCATATTTATGCATATGTTTTTAAATGGATATACTTTTGAATTAATGATTTTAATTGGATATTTAATTGATTAATTATATTGAGTATATATGGACTGTGCTGATACCATTCTTTTGTACAGTCTGATGAAGCCCTCTTTGGGTGAAAGCGCTTACTGAATAAAGGACGTTCCTGATCCGTATGCATTGAGTCGGTGGATTATTTTGGTGAATTTGGAGTTTATTTTGGTCAAATTGGAGTGTATTCTTGCTGTCAGCAGTTTTACATTGTATCTGCAAGCCTCAGCGTTCCTATTGTGACTTTTTTGCAGTTTATACTTTATTTTCGGAACGCTGTATCTCCGGTGGAGTATATTTGTTGTTTTTGTTACATTCAAGATATATTGATAACCATTTAGAGTTGAGAATATTCAACGAGCAGCTGGGAATATTCAACAGGCAGCTTGTTACATATGACCGGTCTTCTTATTAAATAGGTCTTTTGTTGTCATTCAACTGAAACATCTGTGAAGCCAATGTGGTAAATCACTGCCCTTTCTGAGTCCATGTTTTAACCCCAAGTTTCATAAATAAACTTTTTAAGTAGCATATCAGGTCAATATTAGAAAGATGCAAAACTTTTTTTCCCCTAATATGACCAGTGTAACATACAATGAAAGAATGTTGCATTTTTAGTCACATAGCAGTTTTATTTATTCGTTTCAACAATTAAAAGTCATGCAATGTCAGAATTCATCATAGGTGTTATAACAATAGATGTTTTCTCTGATGCAAAAATAAAACATAAATACTTTTGAAGAGCACAAGACCTTACAAAATTCATTAATTATTTTTGATGTTTTTAACATTTTTAAAATTTAGGCTTGATACGTTTCCATATCAGGAAGTCCTTGCTATAGTTTTTGCAACTCAAGAAATTAACAGTGACCATACTTTGCTACCAAATGTTACACTGGGATTCAAGATTTTGGATACCTGCCAATCACCCGCCTTAGCTGTTCAAGGTGCCTTGCAGTTGCTGTCTCAGGGAAACAATGTAGTTCCCAACTACAATTGCAATGTGAAACTGAGACTACCAGCAGTCATTGGAGATGAATATTCATCAGCTACACTGCCTGTTGCTAGACTGCTGGGCATCTACCGATTTCCACAGGTGGGAAGTGACCTTTATGCAAAATTATTTAATTCCAAACTGTGTTTATGAAGTACCCTTAATTGTATGATAACTATTTAATTTGCTAAGTCAGCGACTAATGTCTGTGAATGAATCCTTAGCCTTAGAAACAGCACTATCCTCTTCAAGGGCATAGGAAATAACTATACCTCTGAATATTTTTGTAATAATTTTTGACCATAAATGTCTAATAGCAAGCTCTTTAGAGAGTTTTACAGGTCCTGTTTTGCTGTGAAAAAAAGCCATATGTACAGCCACAATAAGTTGCTATGCTTACATTATTTTCCATTGGTTAATAGATTTAATTGATGAGGCTACTCTTTCCTTTCAAAAGGCATGAAGTTTTGAAAGGATACAGATGACTACACTCTGACAAAGAACATGCATACACATTATTTTCATTGGTTAATAGATTTAATTGATGAGGCTACTCTTTCCTTTCAAAAGGCATGAAGTTTTGAAAGGATACAGGTGACTAGACTCTGACAAAGAACATGCATACAAAGAACATGCATACAATCACAAAATATCTTTTTTAAAGTTGTTTATTAAATTTAAAAAACTGAAAACAAAGTTTTAACGTTTAACTAAACATAACAAATAACTATATGCAAGGACCAAAACAATAACTTATGTTAAACTGTACCATTAATACTTTTCTAATAAATCATTTTTTGCCATGATAAATAATGATATGTGACATTTGAGGTTCTGATATTTGCAGTTCGCTTCCTTGCTGCATACAGTCTTAGCTAAACAAATACATTCAGTAAAAGGGAGGATATTTTTTACTTTTCCAATTCTTTGTAATAATTTTTCCTGGCTATAGCCAGTATGGACCAATGGAGAGACACTTGAGTTGTTTGTATAAACTCTGGGCTTGCTGCATTAAATAAAATCAAAGTGTTTGTAACAATGCAATTGGATGACCACAGTGCTTTAGCAAAGTTTCTAAACTTTAACCAAAAGGGAATAACCATTCTACATTCTATAACCATATGAAGGCAATTAGCACCCATAATTTCATCACATCTGTAACAATTTATTTTCTCTGTTTTATAAATTAAAGCAACCTTGTAAGGAGTTAAAATATTCTATGCACATACTTCCAGGTATAAATTTTCTTTGAATTCTAGCATTTTACTTAAATTAAATGATTCCAGACAACCATTAGTATAGGCTATAGGAAATATTAAAATTAGTAAATCTTTAATAATATAATTCGTTTCCATAATTCTCTTAAATGTAATCAGAATTATAATTAATGAGAGGACTAGAAATAGAATTATTTCTAATATTCATACAAAAATTCTTAAGGACCCAATATATTTTATTAAAACCAGATTGAATTTAAAATTCTTCAAACTTAGTTGATATTAATGTTACATCATGTAAGAGGTTCCAATTTGAAACATATGAATAATTTAGCCATTGAAATGTTATTTTTATAATGACAGACTTAGCATAAAGTTCAATATTTGGAAAGCCAATAGCACCTTCTTCCCAACTTTTTCATGCGAGTCAAAAGGCATCTTTTGGGGATACCACAAGAATTTAAGTAGCATAGAGTTTAAGTTTTTTTATATTTTTTTTTTACAAGAAGCATAATTAACAACTGTATATAAAATAAAATTTTTGGTAAGATTATCATTTTAATCAATGTAAGTCTGTCTTCCATTGTAAAAACAATGTAGTCTAGTTGTTAATTAGATTTAGTGTATCAATTAAATTTGTGTAATTCACCAAAACCAAATCTTTCCAACCAGATGTAATAGTAATCTGCAAATATTTAATTTGCAAATTTTCCCAGTTAAATTACTAGTAATTTTTTAAAACAGTATTTATTTTTTACTAATAAGCAATGTTTTTGTTTTACAATGATTACATCTTAATCATGAAATCCTTTCAAAACGTTTACTGAATTAATTATATGATCTAATGAAGATTCAATGTCACCACTTGTTAGCAAAATTCATCAGCAAATAGCTGAATTTTTGAAGTATAACTCCCATCTATGGAAAATGCCTTTATCATTTTGTTTGACATAATAAAATTGGCAGATGGTTCTACTGTCAATGTAAACAGCAAAGGAAATAAAGGACACCCATATTTTGTGCCTTTTAATATTTTAAAGGGGGTAGATAAAAAGGAACCAATTTTAACAAAAGATAATACAAAAGATAATACGTTATTACACAATTGTGTTAGTAAATCTATAAATTCTAAAGAGAAATTATATTCTTTGAGTAGTTTAAACAAGTGCAATAAATTAACTAAATAAAAAGCTTTATCCAAGTCTAGATTTATAATTGAAAGTTTTTTCTTATTCTTGTTAACAATATCTATTAATGAAAAAGTCATATGATATTATTTTGTACTCTTCTATTTAAAATAAAACCAGTTTGATCACCTTCAATTAAACCTGGCAACATATGATTTAATCTTTTCACCAGTATAGACATAAACATTTTATAGTCAATATTTAAAAGAGAAATGGAGCTATAAGTGGAACATAGTTTTGGATGTTTATCTTACTTTAAAATAGGTGAAATCAATGAATGTCTCCAAGAGGGAAGAATATTTGATTTATATCTAACTTCCTCAAAAACTTTTAAGCAAATCTTTAATATATTATTAGGAATTAGTGATTATAACTCAGAAATTATACCATCTAACCCTGTAGCATATTTAGCTTTAAGATTTTTCATTTGATCTATTAGTTCCTTAAAAGAAAATGTCCTCATTATTTTAGTATTCTGCTTTTTTAGTTAAATTATGTTTTATATTTTCCATTAGGAAGTTGTCAATTAAATTACTATTATCTAAAGTTGACTTACTATTATTAATTGATTCATAATGCTTTTTGAAACCTTCTACTATATCTTTTAAATCTATTGTTTTTTTATTATTGTTCTCAATTGTATAAGCAATCTCTTTAATGTGATTTATATTATTTAATCTTTTTAATATAATAGATAATCTATGCAATTTTGGGGGATTAATAGAATACAATTGCCATGTTAATTTTTCAAAATTGATTGACATTTTATGATGTAGTATTTCTAAATATTTCAGATTTAAGACTTTAACTCAGAATTTGCAGTCTTATCATTGGGTTTTAGATTTAATTTTATTTTATCAGTTTTTGATAATTTTTGATGATTAATAATAGTGGGATAAAATCCCACTATTTATAAATACCAGCTCTTAATTCTCCCATATAAATAGGCTTTTAATGACTCCCAAAACATAGCATCTGTAACATCACCATTATTATTAATTTTCATAAATAAGATTGAATTCATTTAAAAAATTCCTTAAATCCTTTGATTTTAGTTATATAAGCAGGAATTCTCTGAAAAAAAAAAACTGAATCATTAGCTTTCAAAATAATATTAAAGATAATAGCATTATGGTTAGTGAAATGACAAGAACTTATTAGTACTTCACCAGTTTTAGAATATAACCCACTTGAAGCAAAAACATTGTCTATCTTTGGATACCAAATCTAAATGAATAGTGTGTATAATTAATTGAATTTGACAATTTTAGATTATGTATGTATATATATATATATATATATATATATATATATATATATATATATATGTATATCAAGTTTGTTGAGTTTATGAAGTGTTTCAAATATTTAATACATGCAGATAACCTAGTTTTTTTATCTTTAGTAGTATCCTTTTCTGATAATATACAATTAAAATCACCAGCTAATAAAACTCCCCCTTTTGAATGTAATGCTATGATGTCTAGATATCTTTTGCCACCCCAGAATCAGTTCCAGGAGTCCAATAAACATTAACAAATGTATAATACTTTTAATTTATTTCTATACCACCAATACCAGCATACCAATTTATCAGAATACGTATCAACCATTTTGGGCATAATTAATGACTTATTTCAAAGTATAAAAGTGCCTCTCCTTTTTGAACTATAATGTGAGCCCACAAGAACCAAATAATCTTTAAATAACAATCTATCTAAATCCTAAGTCAACAAATGTGTCTTTATGGAAATAAAACAATATGAGCCTTATTTACTTTTAAATATTTGATTAAACTACCTCTTTTACAGGATTAATTAGACCATTACTATTTAATGAAATACATTTGCATACTGGCATCCTTAAAGATAGGCAATTCAGAAAAAAACTATATTATGCTTTAGATTCAAGTTCTGATACCTGATTTTAATAAAATCTGTTCTGGACAAGTTCATTAAACTAACTACTAAAAGATTAAAACTGTTAAAATAGTAATTATAAAAATATTAACACCTCCTTAAATGGAATTAAAAAAATCCTGCTTTGATGAAGCTATCATACAAGCCACTCACGACAAACCCCATGACACTACCCAATTTCAATCTACCATTTCTTACTATAAAACTAAATATCAATATATAATAGAAGATAATGCACACTCATATTATATATCTATTATACTAAAAACTAATTTCAATATAATATAACCTTCCTTTTGATATTTCAAATATTATACCGATCTATATCTATAAATTTATATATAAATCTACAAAATATGAACTCAATAGCATCCATTATATTACTCAACACATAATGGAACCTGTTACTATCACAAACCTCATAAATACCAACTAATCATTTATTTACATTGTCACTTTTCTTCTATTTGGTAAACATAAACCTTGCAATGTGTTAAAACTAAAATATAAATAATAAGTTCTATATTAGACCAGTTAGTCATTCCAAATTATATTTTGTTTATCTTATGAATAATAATCTAAAACATTCAATTGTTTCATCATAACATTACTATATCATTATAATAACCTCCTCCCTTTCACTATTTAACCACTTATAACATTAATCATATTAAACTCAAGATCTAATCATCTCATAAAATAGTATTATAGAATACCTCCATCCCATACTCTTTACAATTTAAAATAACTGAATATAATACCATTGATATTTGACTAAATAGTACATACGGTATCTCTAGAAAATAAGATGCTACTAATGTATCAGACTAATTGTCTATAATAAAACTTTAAACAGTCAAAATAATTTCTAATAGATATTCCTACAAACCTACATAAATTACCAATATAAACATTATACTTCCTGCTTAAATACCATTTTATGAATAATCTAGAACATTCAAATATGTTATCATAAGAAATTTTTATTATGTTATTGTTAAAGCATCCTCTCTCCTTTTTATTTTGCAGCCTATTATATCATTCATCATGTTAAATTTAAAAGTAAGCATCCCACAAATAGTGCTATAAAATCTCTCCTCACACTATACAGAAACATTTATGCTTAATGAAATACTGCATAAGGTGCATCTCTGTTTTAAATGAGAGAAGCTGCTATTAATCTATCAGACTAATAACCTGCAATAAAACTTTAAATAATCTAAACTATTTCACTTAGATATTCAAACAAACCTGTATAAATGCCTATGCAAACATTATACTACTTATCTACAATAGAGTCATTAGAACATAACCCACCAATTAAAAAATCAGTCATAATATCCTCTTGTTCTAGTGTATCTAAAATGTAAATATCACAAAATCATATTAAACATTTACCATTAACATTAATGCAATTTAATCAGGGCTTCTAAATAATTCAAATTGCATGTTATATTTACTTGAAACTTTTACTGTATTACAAAGTTATAGGAATTAAATATTTTCTTTTTTCTTTTACCAAAGGATAAAATCAATGATTAAAAGAAAAGGAAAACTGTTTATTGCTTAAACGTTCTCATTTCTGCTTGTTTTAACATTCCAAAGGATGTTCCTCCTGTTTCATCAAAGTTGAAAGGTCACAAAGCACTTCCTCTTTTGCAATCAATCCAAGACAAATCTGGGCTGCTGTAGTGAGCAAAGGCAATCTCATGGCTCAATTTAAATTGCATTATTTATTCAAAACAAGTTTTCAAAGTGGTAAAATGCAATAACAGTTAATTTTTAGTTTGAAATATGGTTTGCAATTGCACAAGATGAGCCGCGGATTAAGTAAAACTGTTGGAACATTTTAAAAACTTCTCAACCTTCAAAACAATTAACTGAAGCATTAATAAGAATAAAATAATATTCAAACACACTACAAACCACCAACTATGGGCCAGATTCAATAAAGCCTACACTAAGTGTACACTAAGTGTATACTAAGTCTAGCCGATATGTATTCAAGAAAATTCTTATCACATTTTTTGTGCTTTCTAGTCACTTAGAAAGATTACACTAAGTGTACATGCACTCTGTACTTCGTGATAACCTTTATGAATCTCTGTCAATATTGAAAGCTGCAAGAATATCAGTAGGAAAATTAAAATTAGGAGGAAGAAGGTGTGAGTTATGTCTGTGGTCTCTGTTCACTCAGAAAGTTGTACACTTAGTGTAGGCATTATTGAATCTCAGGGTATATCTATAAATTAATAAATAAGACAGTAACATGATAGCTTTCATGGTGGCAACTACAGTTCAAAGACTGCTGCAGGAAACAAAAAGCAGGGTTATCGTGGTAAAACAACTCATTAATGGTAACCATCCTGATGTCTATAATAAATATACCTGTATAAAATATTCAAATTACACCAGTGTGTTGAAAGAAAGAAAATAATAACAAAAGACTATTGCTGAAGCTGTCACAAGTTGTTTCCTAGTAATCTTATCGCTACTACTGAAAAGCATAATACGATTCAATATAAGAATATAAGATTCAAGGAAATAAATAATATTATTACTGTTAAATAACACATTTAGATAAATTAAAAGATTTTACCTTGTGATCTGTTTTAATCTCCAGAAGAAGATTAAAGCAATATTTCAGAACAACAAAGGAACAACACAGAAAATAAACAGAGTCATCACTTTTCTTTTAGTTTTTTACTGTTCCTTTCTTTAGTTGTCCATCCATTCCTAGTTGCTTGTCTCTTTAAACTAGTTAAAGACTAATCAGTTTCTTGATATTTGTCCAATGTTTATTTCTCTGAGTAAAACCCAAAGCATCTTCATGTTAGTCCTTCAGAAAGAAAAATCTTTATTTTTGCTGTGAAAATAAGTTGCAATTTTGATGTTCATCTTTTTTAAGCTCTTAATTAAAGGGATGTATGCTTTTCTTTTAGAAATCACTGATCAAGAATAGTCATTATCGAGTCTCATGTTGTTTTATTTCACTTTTATTATAGAATTTGACCAGGCTGTCTTTAATACCAGATCTTTGTCCTGACTTGAAAAGAATGTAGCAATTATAAATCTAGGAGTGGGTAGATTATTTTTTTTAAAGAATTTGAAAGAGACATATGAACTCTTTCTATGCCAAAAGAGAGTGATTTTGGTAAATTTAAAGTTTATGGTAGCCAGTTGTTTAGGAAATGTTTCATGTTGTCTCCTTCTTCTTTCCCTGGTGTTCTATAAATTCTGATAGTCTTCCTTCTAGATCTATCTTTCAGATCCTCTACCTTTAAAAAAAGCTAAGTATTCTGTTTTAGGATAAAATCAACATCATGTTCATTTTCAGTCAACATTCCATCCATGCCACTTACTGCTTCTTCTATAGTTGAAATCTGAACTGATTGTTTCTTAATGACTTCAGTAAATAAATACAGTTGTTTACTGCAATCTTCTTTTATATTATCCATTTTGTTCTCAAGCTTATCTATTTTAATTGAAAGATCCTGGATACTTGTAAGAATAGACTGTAGCTCCTTCTTCATCAAAGTCTTATGGGAAGAAATTTTAGAATGGCTCAGGTCTGAATATGTTTAAAAAGTAAACCTCACAGGATAATGAATAAACACAAAAACGTGATTTTTCTTCCAAATATTATTACAGAATTAGTTTAGATAAACAAAGTTAATCATGGAAATTAATTTTCCAAACTGTAGTATATATATTCATGTCAGAATAGATGAAAAGAACAGCAACATTTTTATGCTGTTAGCAGTTCAGCATTTTGGCCACAGCCCCAGTCACAAAATTTCTTTGATAATGTATGTTCAACATCCTTGGGGAAAGAATGACAGAGCATGCATGACATAATTTGTTAAAATCAAGTGAACAGAAGTGTGTGTGTGTGTGTGTGTGTGTGTGTGTGTGTGTGTGTGTGTGTGTGTGTGTGTCTGTGTGTACATATGTATTCCTGTATGTGTGTTGTGCTTTTGCAATAAGAATATTTTCCAAGATGCATTCAATTTCCATTTAGCCAAGAAAACTTAATTAAGTTAATTTCATTAACCTCAAACATGATATGTTTTTCTTCATTTGGAGTTTCTAACACTCTTAAATCATGAGCTGTAGGCCTATAATTCATCTACTTATCTGCATTGGTTTCAGTATGAAGTTAAGTAGAACAAAAAGCATCAGATGACAGATGAGAGGGGCAGAAAAATCTGGTATAAGAAGCACATGCTATTTTGTAACACTCTGAACATGCTTTATTTGCAAGACTATTTTTCCACTGATGTTGATAAGGAGGGTGTCTTTTTTATGGTTCTCCATTTTAACTCTTTCTACAAGCTAAGCAAATACAGCTTAAGTATCAACCATATGATCAAATGCACAGTCTTGTCATGCTGTAAGCAAACCTCTCTCTCTCTCTCTCTTTCTTTTCCAATATTAAAAGCAATGCATGTTTGACACACCAAAATCCACAGCTTTATAGGCAACTCTTCCAGGATGCAGTCAGTGGTGTTTTACTCTGAATTGCAAAACTGTAGTAACTGTAGAACACATGTTCAAAATAGCATACAGGAAAAAAGGAGAACTTCTAGCTTAGGTTTGCTGTCATGTTCCTGGTTTACTTGTGCCCCCCCCTCCCATTTCAAAACAGTGTTGTTGATATGTTTAACAAAACAGTACAGCACAGGAAACCATTTTGATTTTAACGTCTCAGAGTTGCAGACTTCAGTTTTTTGCCTCTTGTTTTATTCTGCAGAAAACAAACTAAACAGAATTTATACATCTGAATCTTTACCACACAAAGTGTTGTCTGTTTCTAGAAATCAGCTTTGTTTACCTGCACTGTTTCTTAGGCTGAAAGACTTATTTTATGTTTTAGTTATTTTTTTAAGCTGTGAATGCAAAAGAATTCTGGAGTGCAATGCTCTGCATCCTGCTGCACACAGGGCACGGAGCTATCATCTGCAAATCAGTTAACATAGTACCTGTTTTAGTTTGCACCACTTTTTGTTACACCACAGTTCATCTACTTAAATCTGTATCGGTTTCCCTGCCAGTACAGAAATATGTCTTTTATATCAGGTTACTGTGTAATTCTTTTATACATTAAATAAAGTATTTAAATTTATCTGCATTTTTTTCTGACAGCAAATTTTATTTATTTATTATTTGTTAACCAGGAAAGTCCGACTTGGAACGAAGCCAATTTTCAGCGGAGGCCTGGGGAGAAAGGCTCCAGATGCATATCTTTGTAACGTGGGAGGAAACCAGAGCACCCAGAGGAAACCCACACAAACACAGGGAGGACATGTAGACTCCACACAGAAGGCACCCCAGCCGAGAATTAAACCAGAGAACCTCTTGCTGTGAGGCGACAACACTACCGCTGCACCACTGCGCCGTCCATCAAATATCAAATATGTATCAGTGCTGTATTGTTAAGGCACTGTTTGCAGAATAATTTTTAAAAAAGTTATCTTATGTTGATATTTCTATGTATAAGCATAGGTCTTTAGTAGTGGCTCATTTAAATGAAACAGCAATATCTGGGACACTGACTGAAAATATTAGAACTAAGGAAAGGTATGATGAAGAAAAACTGTAAAGGAAATATAAAAAAAAATAAAAATGAGTGGTCTTGTCATCTTTTAGGAATGCTAATGGGTGTCGGCATATGAAGTAAACTGTCATAAGAAGGAGAAAAAAGAAAAAAAAAACAGAAAAAACAAAGGATGGTCAAGATCCTGAGGGAGTATACGCTTGTATATTGTAAGGGAAGCCTCTTTGAGCAGGATCCTCTGAAGTGAACAGATTGGTTTCCATCCCAATAGAAAGGCACTCAGATAGTTAGGAAGAAGTCTTTAGGGAGGTAACTGTAAGTGGGGGTAACAATTCCTCATCTTGTCCTGCAAGAGAGTACAATTTTATCCTCCTTTTTTCTAAACATTGATGTAGGTATTAACCCCTCATATGATAGACTGACTCCATTGAGAATTTTTCTGGATATTTGATACTTGCTACACTGGAGTAGGTTATGAATTAGCGGGGACCTTACCCAGATGATGTTTGATTACTAATAATGCCATATGATTAATGAATGAGTTGTGAATCTGATGGTATTTACTTTCTTAACTAATGTGGATGGGACTGCGCCACTCTTCTGACCAATAGGAATAACTTGCTCTGGGAGATACCAAAATTGTGAGTGGGGAGGAGCTGTTATGGTAGGGTATAACTTTGAGCTAAGCTCTTTATCTTTATGGACTCAATCTGAACTGGACATATTTAGATAAGTAAGGCTATGGCTTATTAGCAGAAGACAAAATGGCAGTTGAATACTGGAATTTATGGTTGGTGGGCTTCATGACTTCAGCTATGTTTGAATATAAAAGCTTTGTTAATGAATTATTTGGCTTCAAATGGCAAGGATAGGACTATTTGGTTATGAGTAGATTCTTTGTTGTTTATGAAGCAAATTGACTAGTAAACCATGTACGAAGAATTTCTAAAATAGTTTAAATTATGTTGAATAAGAAGACCGTGAATACCATGTATAAATTGTCTTGTCTGTAATAAATAAATAGGCATACATATTTAATAGTGGGTGCATATTTCTTGGGAGTTGTGTCTAGAACATCATTAAGACTGCAGTGGCGTATATTTGTGATATTCTAAGGAAATAAAGAATAAAAGAATTGGACACAGACTCTTAACTACAGAGTAAGGAACAGAATACAATAGGCAATAAAAAGAAATGCCACAAAATTTTCTCCATTAGACAAGTTTACATTTTTAATAATCAAAAATGTATTAATTTTCATAAAATTTAAACAACATAGCATCATCAAACATTACTGATACAGAAGGGCAGTCAGGGCATGTATGCACTTAGAATGCAATATATACCAGCTACAACAATAAAAAATACAACAGTTCTACAATATATGCATTTCAATTAATATTATAAAAAAACTTTTAATATATTTAGTGAAATCACTTACCAAACATCTTAAATGAATGGCTTATCTTGGTGCTTTGCTATCGCATCTGGACAAAATGTACAGAATTCCTTCTACAATGATTCATAATGATTTGGCAGTTTAGTAGATCTTTTGAAATCCTAAAGTCATAAATTAACTTACTGATATAGTTTGTCCATTTTTTAAATTATAATCTATTAATCCAGTAGCTGGTGATATAGGACTTTACCCAAAAGAGCTAGAGTTGCTCTCGGTACAGATCGAGAAATACAGAACTGCATGTGACAGAAAAAAATAAGGTTATTCTATACTGCATCAGGTGTAGTTACACTGAAAGTTTATTCTTTCAGATTTCATTTATTTTGTTTTGTCAAACTTCATGTACTTTCATTGCAAGAGCTTGCACTTTGTACTATAGTGGGTTTTTCATTTTCCCCATATCAGATTAAATAAGGGTGGATTTTTCAGGTGAAGTCACCCACATGGGGATAGGGGATGAGCTTTCCTCCCTTGCAAGAAAACTCTTTTGCATATTTTTTACAGCTTCAAGTTATATTTTTTTATTTGATTGAAGAAAATCAATGAAGTGTGGCTTGCATTGCAGTTATACACAGCATAGATAATACAAAAAAGGAAGGCTAGAGTCTGGGTTTCTTAACATACAGTAAAGTCAAGTACATTTAAAAAGCCGAGACATTTTTATTACAAAGTGAACATGTCAAGGAAGAAAAAATAAGAGGAAATGCTATAAATGCAACATAAGACTAATATGACATGGCAGCTGTGAACTGGATCTGACATGATTGAACTTGGTGAAATGATTGAGTTAAAATATTATCCTGTGAGAACGATTCTCCAGTACCAGTTTTTTTTTTTAAAGAAAGTGCTTAGCAACATTCTGGTGACCAGACCACTATTTAAAACAAAGAGTAATACATTAAGGGTAGGACTACACTCCTTTGTGACTCATGGTTTATGATTGGATCTATAGCACTTATTTTTTCTAGGGATTCATTTCTTCCTTTGAATCTTTAATAGTTTTAAGGAAAGCACATATTAGATCAAAAGCCACAGAGAAAAATAATTAACAAAATAAAATAATATAATATACTTGTGCATACATACATACTCATTTCTTAATACACCCTTCACTGCTAATGCTTTTTTTTTTCTTATATTTTTATATCAGATATATAATAAACCATAAGGTAATTGAAGGAGAATAAAATAGTTTATAATACCATGACTAAATGGGAAAATTAGATATTTTATTTTGCTTTACTTTTTTACTGGAAATAGTATAATTCTGGATCACATTCTCTCATGTTTGTCTCCACCTGTAAATACACTAAATGGCTCTCTGTTCTCTGGTTGTATGTTTGTTAGTCACAGGCTTTATAGTTCTGCCCTTCACTCCCTTTGCATAAAAATGTCAATGTTCCTGTTTGCATTGACAAGTTACCTCCTTGTGGACAGATTTCTTATTGATACCATTTCCTTTCCCTAAAATATGACTAATCTGCATGATGATTTTGCATTCCACTCACTTTTTTATGTTCTTCACCCCCACTTATGCTTTTTGGCCAAAACATTGTACTTAAGTTTTTATAAATTGTCCCAGTTTCATGACCTTACTCTGTATAGATGTAAAAACATTATGTTCTCTCAGCCATGCTCATACAGGTTATTGGTCCTGTGTTCTTTATATCGAATATGCCACTATCAGATTGGAAACAGACATCAAGTCCGTCTTCCTTTGCTTGTGCAATGTTACAATCAGTCTTATGTCCTTTGATGACTCTGCATACAGGCCACAGGCTGTGATATTGCACTGAAGAGTTATTGTCTTCCACAATGTCTTGCCAGTTCTTTTATATTTGACTATGACCCTTTGCACCCCTGATGTGGGGGTGCAAGCCCCCACTTCCGCCTAACTCACACACACACACACACACACACACACACACACACACACACACACACACACACACACACACACACACATATACCAATTCTGAGGTCACCATACTTCAGAGAAAAGGGAATATTTTGAGAAATGGACATCCTGGACTTAGTATATTTGAGTCTGTTTTTCTTTGGTCATTCATTCTTTGTGTTTTGTCATGTGCTTTAGTGGGTCCTGACATTTTTAATGGTTACCTTATAATAATGCATGAGACCAGAAATACGGAAATAGGTTTCAACAGGCAGTAGACTCCCTTACAAAAGGATGGCATTTTATACTTGGCTTATGTGTAACCTATTCTGTTCCTTGAGTTACTACAGTACCTAATTTGGAATGAAAGTTTTCATTATTTGTCAGAAATGCTGAGCTTTTTTTCATTCAGTGTTTCACTCGAAAACTAATATTGGCTTCTGCAATACAAGGACGGGCAGTAATGTGAACCATGTACACATCCCTACCACCACATTATAATATATACTCAGCATGGTTTTCACATTTACGGGAACTTAATAGATTCAAACTGACACCCCCAAAAGTTCATGCCATCACAGCTCACAAAATAATTAAAATAGCATACACGGCCCAGTTCCAATAACATGTGCAACAGGAGACTATGCTTATTTCAGCAACACTGCACATCTAGAATGCAGAAAGATAATGAGCGATTTCATAGTGAGCACACGTAAGGGGTTAGTGTGCAGGTTATGAACAAGCACGGCTTTAACATGGTTCAGAGACACTACAGTTAGGAGTGGCTATTACACCCACTTTAAAAAGAAAAACATCAGGAACTCATAAGATGCAAATGAGGAATATGTGAAAAATGTGTGGCTATCATATGCAAATAAGTTGCTCTTATTGCCTTTATGTGATTCATAGTCATTTGTGATGTACAAGTATGCTGTTAGGAGATTATTTATAAAAAGGGAATCCGCAGCCTTTCTATGCACTTTCAGTACCTAAAAAGATGCTTGGCTTTACTGCTAGTGTAGCTGTGTTTCACTCTGCATTGCTTGTTTAAGTTATGTCAAAACCTGGTGCATGAAATGCTGCTCTTTGGCCTAGAAGAAGAAGATATAGCAAAGGACTGCTCATTTCACCTTTGCTGTGCAGGAATTATTGGACAGATTCACAGTGGACAGGGATATAAAATGGGATTTTGATGAGGTTGTATGGCTCATAGAAAGGTCCTAGGGGAATTCATGGCCTTCGTATACGTGTGGATACCAAGGTATATATAGCCTCACTAAACTCGCAAGGGGATTCTCCAGGTACAGGCTGAGGACAAGATGGGTAGCTCACAGGATTCAGGCCTCAAGGATATATCAGCAGTTCCTTGACATACTTCTGGCACATGTAGATCAGTATATCTATTTTCCAGAGTCACCAAAGGGCCAACCCAGTGCCATACATGCTTTCTACAGAATGCAATGCTTTCCTGAGGTACTTGGTGTGAAATACTGTACCCATGTTGTTAAAAGTGACCCATCAGGACCTGGGGTACAGACCTGGGGTACATAGTACTGAAACAGTGATGGCTAAAAAAAAAAAATGGCAGTGCCCTGTGTGGCAGCAGCTGCTTCAGATCCCTACAGAAAAGTGCAATATCTGTCTTGTTTTTCATGGGATACATCAGAAAAATCAGTTTCAAAAGCAGGAAATGTAGGTATGATATGCTACAATGCTGAGAATCTACTTGAAATGTGATCTCTAATTTCACTATGCTGTATGTATGATGAGATACTAACAATGAGGCCTAAAAGGCCTAACACACTCCAGGAACTACGACAGCTAGGCATATTGCTGAAACATGGCCAAAAATGCACAAATCTGGCTAAGTGTACATTCACCACCCCTGGCAGATGCATAAAAAGGCAAAGATGTGAAAGATCAAGAAGAAGGGGCACCAGATCAGGAATTACAGCCAGAATGAAAGCTATTCCACACAGGCCTACACTTCCTTCCTTACTGCTGGCTAATGTACCCTCTCTAGGAGTAAGATGGATTACTTAAGGCTGAAACTCTGTACACATACTGAGGTGACAGACATTTATTTGTGTTCACTGAAACTTGGCTTAACTCCAACATAAATGACAGCACAGTAAATGTAGAGGGAATGACATTATTTCATGCTGACAGAATTCATTCACTCTGTAGCAAATCTCGTGGAGGGGTGTATGTATATAAGTGAACAACAACTGGTATATTAACTGTGAGGTGGTTGCCTCACACTGCTCAGAGAACATTGAATTTGTGCCTCTAAAATGCAGGCCCTATTACTTGTCTAGAGAGTTTACTGGAGTGAGCATAACAGCTGTTTACATTCTACCCAGTGCAAGCACCAATGCAGCACTTGCCACTGTATACTAGTCCATAAGTGAATTCCAGAACAGGAACCCAAAGTTTGCCCATGTAATTACAGATGACTTTAACCAAGCCAACCTGAAATTGGTACTACCCCACTACCATCAGCATGTGAACTTCGCGACCTGAGGGGAGAATACAGTAGATAAGGTTTTCACCAACATAAAAGTGGCATATAAGGCAGCACCTTATTCACATCTGGCAACTTGGATTATCTTGCCATCATGTTGTTTCTTGCATGCAAACAGCTGCTAAAATCAGAAAAACCATCAAGGAAGGAAATAAGGTTATGGCTTGAGGGTGCAGTCACAGCACTACAAGACTGCTTCGATAATACGGACTGGTCAATGTTCAGAGAGGCAGCCGCAACGAATCACCAAATAGACCTGGAAGAATATGCAGAATATGCTATGGCCTACAGCTCAAATTTGTGGATGATGTGACAACTACCAAAGACATCACTATATGTGCAAACCAAAACCATGGCTGTCCAGTGAGGTGTACAAGCTTATAAAGGCAGGTAATGCAGCATTCAGATCTAAAGACAAGGATGCCTTAAGGGTGGCCAGAGCAAACCTAAAAAAAGGCATAAAAGAGGCAAAGAGACCGATGTAAGAAAAATTCAGGGTTGCTTTAATGACCGAAGAAACTCTAGACATCTATGGAAAGGTCTACAAGCCATAATTGACTACAAACCTGCATCTAACAAGTGTGAGTTCTTAAATGAACTAAACAACTTCATCAGCAGGTTTGACATGGACAACAAAACTGTGGCAAATAAACTGCCTGTCAGTCATGCTGAGGAAGTGCTATACCTCAGTACAGCTAATGTAATGAAATCTTTGACATGTGTTAACCCAAGGAAAGCAGCTGATCCAAATAACATTATGGGCAGGGTTCTCAGTGCCTGTGCTGCACAGCTGGCATTGGAGCTTTCAGAAATTTTCAATACATCACTGTGATTAGCTATCATACCAAGATGCTTTAAGAACATGACTATGATTCCCTTACCTAAGAAACCACAACAATCAAGTCTGAATGATTATCACCCAGTTTCTCTAACATCAACAGTAATGAAGGGCTTTGAGCGACTGATCAAGAACCACATCTCAGCAAGCATACCTGCAACACTAGATACATTGTAGTTTGCCTACAGGTCAAACTGATGCACAGCAGATGCCATCTCTTTAGCACTTCATAAAACCTTGACTCACTTGGAAAATAAGGACTGTTATGTCTGGATGTTATTCATCAACTTCAGTTCCGCCTTGATGAAACTAATCCAACTGGACATCAACACCCCCTTGTGTAGTTGGATACTAGACTTTCTCACAGACAGACCTAAAAAGGTATGTGTGGGAAATAATAGCTCTAAAAGCATAACTCTGAACACAGGTGTACCACAGGGCTGTGTTCTGAGGCCTCTGCTATTCACCTTGCTTACACCTGACTTTGTAGCCAGATATGAATCCAACAGAATTATCAAGTTTGCAGATGACACCAGTCATAGGTCTTGTCAGGCATGGCATGGAAACTGCATGTAAGAGGGAAGTAGAACATCTGCTAGGCCGGTGTGACAGCAACAATCTGGCATTGAATGTCCGCAAGGGCAGGGAACTGATTTTGGACTTTAGGAGGTCTCGGGGAGCACATCAATGTCTGGAAATCAAGAGAGTAGCAGTAGAAAGCATCAAGAGAACTAAGTTCCTGGGTAAACACATATCGGAGGACCTGTCTTGGTTGGTACACACCAACCACACTGTCAAAAAAGTGCAGCAACATTTGCACTTCCTACAGAAATTGAGGAAAGCAAACCTGTAACAGTTCATCCTTCAAGCCTTCTATAGGGGAACCATCAAGGGCATAATGGCAAACAACATCATTGTATAGTAAGGGATCTGCAATACCTTAGACTGCAAGGCTGTACAGAGAGTAGTAACAGCAGCAAAAAGAACCATTGGCTCTCCACTGGCATCCTTGGCTGACTTACATGAATCTTGATGTATTGAAAGAGCTCGAAAGATAATAAATGACCACACTCACCCTGCTTGTAGTATGTTCTCTCGCCTTTCCTTGGGTACATGTTACTGCAGCATGCAGTGTAAGACTTCCAGCCTCAGTAGAAGCTTTTTCCCCTTATCCACCAGATTGCTGAACTCTAATAACAGACATGTCAGAAGCCATTCTGCTCTTTCAACTAATTAACTGAATATTCTCTTGACTAATCCACTAAATGAAATACTTTCATGTATGTTGATTCTAGGATCACTACTTCTAGTAGCATACTTTAGTGCAATATCCAAATCTTTATGTGTCCTGAAACATGAATGTGCAATACTCTATGTAATATTTTTGCTTTTCCATACCTGTTAATATGAAAATTCAAGTTTGTGCAATATCTACTTGTGCAATATCCTAAATGGCACATTTTTATGCATGCAATGTCTGTAAGTGTCTGTCCTAGTATTACTAAATAATAACTGTATGTATGTATGTTTCTTCCACTGGGAAAGAAAATATATAATTTCATTTAGCTTGTTCTACATGATAATAAAATTTACTTTGACTTTGAGTATCATTCTATCATCTGCCAGGTATGTGTGGGATGCATCGCCAAAGTGTCAGCCCAGTATATTGGCAGTGCCTATAAGTGTCATATCCGGCACACAAGCTCACCATGGCATATCTTCATAGTCATCTCTTTGCTAAGTTCAAACTATTATTCTTTTGGTAGCCATATGCTACTCACTTAGACCATGACTAATGACACCAGTCCATAACTGCCAGGCAACTACTGATATGAGGTTTAACACCATTATTTATCAGATATGGCTAGTCACTGAGTAAGTATTTTGCCTGCTCAAAGCTCAATTATGTTGCCTGAATGCGTTTTGTGGCCCTTCCATATGAGACTAGTACTAGATGCAGGATGTCCACTGTCTGCTACATTTTGCACAATGTGAAAATATGTTGGTCTGGTGAGTAGCAGAGAGTGGTAATACAGCTCCTTCTATCATACGTCCTACCATAGGTGATTGCAATACTAGCTGGATAATGGCAATTGCATGCACGATAATAATAATAATAATAATATTATTAATAATAATAATAATAATAAGGTACCCCAGAAAGTCAAACAAATTATAAGGACAACTATAATCCTCCTAGTAGGTCAGTAGTTGCTTCCTGTGGTTGTTATTTACAAATTGTCTGTACATTTATTAGTAATTATTTACAGACTCGTATCTTGAAGTAAACTTTATTAATTAAGACTCCAGATAATGTATTATGACAGTTAAAGACTATCAGATGGACATCTGGTATGATTTGGATGATTTTAGATGTAGACAGTTTACATACAAATACATACATACAAATACTAGACATGAAGATGGAAGACAAACAGAATATATTTGAAAGTGAACATGGTGTCTGATGACGTATGCAAATTGATTGACTTTTGTCTGGATAATACATTTTATATGTTTTCTAATTTAAATATATAAGCAAAAAAACACGTACAGCAATGGAGCACATTTTGCACTGACATTCCTCTACATGCCAGTATGCAGCTGGTGCATGGTCTTTAATTGGTATACTGAAAAAAAACAGAGGCCAGCACAGCATAGTCAGCAAACCATAATGTTCTTTTCTTTCATGACGGTAAATCCACCAACAGACCGGTTTCAGCTACACAGCCTTTTCCAGTGCAACAAACATTATTAATACCACCCCTAGTTTAAATACCCTATAATCCTCTCCCATAGGGTGTTTAAACTAGGGGTGATATTATGTTTGTTGCACTTTCAGCACATTTTGCACTCCCATATACCAATTTATTTCTGGCAATGGTTAAAGAAGAATATATCTACTCATATCAGTTTTTTTTTTAAGTGCTGGTCTTATGTTATTTTAGGTATGTAGATGATTTACTATTTTTTTGTACACAATCTGTAGGAAATGCATGGAAGTTTGTGGATGGGATACATCAGAACAGATTTGGCTTGAAATTTGATTGTAATACACATCTATATAAAACAGAATTTTTGGATGTTAGTCTTATAGGACAAGTTAATGGTGATATAATAAGGGTGTTATACAGAAATCTGGTTATAAAAATGTATCATTACATGCTTGAGTGAATTCCTTAGAGGTAAGAAATTGTAGTGAAAAGGTAGATTCCTTGAAAGAAGATGATGGAATTGTTAAAATAAAGAAAAAAAAAAAGAAAAAAAATATAAGTAGAAGGTATGAACATGAAATTCTTCGAATTGAAGATATTCGAGTAAGTCTGAAAACTAGGTGACAGGCTAGATCTGAAAATTGTTATTACAATGAAGAGTGTAATATTAACTGTATACAATATGAAACATAAAGTATTTTATTTTGTAACAGAATGTGGAGTGTTAACAGATAAGACTGACCAGATAGTTAGAAATACTTGGCAATGTCTATAAAGAGATACTGAGCTAATTAAATTTTCTCTAATAAGTTATCAATTTCTTATAGAAGATTAAAAAAAGGAAGAATTATTTAATTAAAAACTATAGAAGTCACTAAATTATAATAGGTCAGCACATGTCACATGCAGTGGGCATATTTAAATGTGACAATTGTACTGGATGCCCATTCATAGAAAGGAAGTCTGATTATATAAATGGTAAGAAGGTAGGTGTTAGAAACAGATATACATGTAATTCAGAAAAGGCATCATGTTTTATATAGAGAAAACAAAAAAGAAAAGGAAGGGATGCAAGAACATTTTGAGGACATTAATAACAAAATATTGGAAAGTCCTATAGCTGTACATGCATAGGAAAATAGAGTAGGTTACAAGAATTTAAAGTTTGTTTTAGAAGAAATATTACTTAAGGAGCAGGTGGAGACAGAACAATGTTTAATGAAGAGACTCGATTTATTTTATGGCATGAATGCTAATAGTTGTTTTAAGAATTGTTTGTGATTTTATTGGAAGGTTGATTTATGTCATGATTTGATGACATTATTTATATTTTTGTGTTTTTATTTGTGTTTTTTTACTCTGTGAAGGTGTTGGTTGAGTTGTTTAGTATAAAATTGAAGAAGAAGCTAATGAGTTTAGTTTTTCTGTCATATTAAAATGTATGTATGCATATCTATATATATATATATATATATATAGCTTTACTATGAAAAGCTTGAAAGGCACTTCACCATTTTGTCATTACAATGACTTACAATGTCAAAAATGACATTTTCAGATTGATATGTTGAAAATCCTTTGCCCAACATCCACAATCAATGTTATTTGACAGAACAGAAGGTGATGTCAGACACCCAGGGTAAGCAGCTCAACATGCCATGAGTATTTCACCTCAACAGCACATGTTTTTGCTGTTTTGCAGGAAGGCAAGCCCCCCTGTACCCACCCATGTGAAGGGCTGTACCCTCACTCCCCCTGCAAATTATATATACCAACTCCAAGATCACACTATATTGAAGAAAAGGGTAAATTCCCTGGTCATCATTGTTCCATGATCTCCAGTCACAATGCTGAACCCATAATAATGAATCACGCTTTGCGTTTGTTATTATAGGTTCATAGTATTCAGATTCACCATTGTGCATCTTTGAAACTGTACCTTCTATCAACTGACATTCGATGAAGTGCCTTTCAAGCTATTGATAGTAAACGTATATACATATATATACATATACATATAAACATATATATATATATATATATATATATATATATATAAAAATATATATATATCTATATATATATATATATCTATATATATATATATATATATATATATATAGATATGTGTGTGTGTGTGTATATATATATATATATATATATATATATATATATATATATATATATATGGTTTACTATTAAAATGTTGATGTTGAGATGTACCCATATGAAAACTTTGAACTACAGATGTTCGTAGTTTCATCTGGGTGAACATCTCAATGTTCGAAAGTTTATATTAGCGAATGCAGTGTGCACCTATAGACATTCGAAGAATTGTAGAGAGATCGCGGTACAGTACGGTTAGGGAAATTAATCTCTTTCCTCACTGTAGTGTGATCTTGGAGTTGGAATATATAGTTAGCAGGGGGTGTTGGGGGTGCAGCCCCCCACATTGGAGTACAGGGGGCTTGTCCCCCTGCAAAAATGTGATGTTAGATATAGGAGGTCACATAAAGTGAACTCCTATAGCTAACATCAGGCGATGTTTTCGAAAACAATGTCGAATCAGCTGAATTTGTTTAACTGATTTCACATTTTAAATCGTTCCATATTTTAAATTTCGAGGTTTACTTTCGATATGTGAGTCAGAAAATTATTTTGACTTTCAACATATTGATAGTAAACCTATATATATATATATATATATATATATATATATATATATATATATATATTTGAAATAGTAGCCAGATAGCCAGATGATGGCAGTTGAATGACAACCACTCCAGCAGGCTCGAACGTGGTGCACAGCTGCACAAGGAAAGAGTTGGCATTTAGTCCATAACTATGATCTATGTCATTCACTATGTAACACTGAGAAATTATACAGATTATACTTGATGCATGCAGTGTTACTTGTGGGCTATGCATAGTATTGCATGGTCATCTTCCACTGTACAACAGCCATTTTTCCCTTTTATCATTAAACAAAAATTTGCTTTCTGAATATATTACTTATCAACATTTGTACAACACTGGGTGGTCAGTGGCACAAGTGCAAGTTATATGGACAGACTCTGACTAAGCCGTAGAAGGGCAGTTGTTATGAAACATGCTTAAGGTTGTACATTACGTATTTCACTGTACTGTTACATACTGATTTTGAACCTATCTGCTGCCTTTCAGTAATGAAATCTATCATTGCTGCTGCTGGTTTTGCTTTATTTATTTCTTTTTGGCTGCTTTTGTCTGTATACTATTTTTCAGGCAAAATGAATAGTCACATCATTTGCCTTGTCTTCAGAGTGAATTCTTGGTGAGTGCTGTCTGATGGTAAAAAACATTAGATATGAAAGGTGTCATACATGATGTCACCTAAGAATAGTGTGGATGACGGTCTCAGAGACCATGAGTAAGTGCTAGCATGTGAGCTTAATGCTGAAATTCTAAGATTGCAGGATCTATTGGATACAGGAGAATCTTTTGATATTGACATAAAGTGCTGTGGGTCCTAGACCCTGACAGAGAGGTTTTACCACATGTAGAAATCTACCAAGGCCTGACTATATTAATCTTGAGGGAATCCTCATAAATGCCTTCAGCACTTTCCTGAGATAGACATGGTGTATGACCTGGTAGTTCTCCAAACATGCAGACACTCTCTTGTCCACATCATGCCATGTCCCCAATATGTGTCTGTGGTAAGTCCTTAATAGTATGTTCATGGAGACCAGCAGGGATGCCATTTTCACAACCATACTGCAAATGAGATCATGGCATTGTCCTTGGCCTCCACCATTCCCCTGTACTGCTGAATCTATTTATGTAAATCCTGTAGTACTCTGGCCATCTTTACCTCTCTGTTAATTGCAGGGGCCTGGGCCAGAGCTATATTATAGCACATCTTCTATGGGGCGGATAAGGCCTTGTGTGCCTCTGGAGTTAACTGTAAAATATATCTTCTCCTGGCACCTCTATCTACAGGTGTGGTAGTGGACACTACTACCCTGAAAGGGTAGTCTCTCATTAACGGGTTCAGGTTGTGCACAAGAGCTAGGTGTTAAGTTCCATGGCATTCCCTAGCTGTAATGTTATTTCTTCATTATGTGGATTATGTGTCTCTGTGGCACTGCCTATGGAGTTAGCCACCTAATGTGAGATAGTCGCCCCTGCATTTACACTTTGTGAATGCATGCCCCTGTCATGAGGCTTTGTCACAAAAAAGAGACAACATTAGATGGATGTGGTTCAGTACAACATGTGGCTGTTTCCTCTAAGGACCTTAAGAAAAAAAATATGTCAAGATGTGGTTAATGTAACCTTTGGCAGTTACATATGATTTTTTTCTTAAAGCTATGATGTAGACACTTTCCATGTAGTGCCTGTAGAGTTTGTGCTATACCTGATGTTGATAGGGTACCTAATGAGGAAACATAAAAGAGTTGAATGAATGCAGGTGTCATACCAAGTACATCTAACCAGAAATAAGTAAATTCAGCTAAACACAAATCTCCCACAATGCCTCACTGTGGATGCTGTAGATGTCTGAAAGTACTGGTGTCAAAACCACTTCATTTGATTCCTGCTGCATTATCAGCTGCATCAAAGTCACCATCCCTTACAGACATGCCCATTATCTAGTGTTAAAGGATGGATTATGAAAGGTCTACCACCAGAGCTGCTATGGGTCATTACACTTTGCCTAGCATTTGTGCTGGCATGTCCTACCATGTCATGCACTGTTTTCCTGCACTGTGCCAAGGTGTGGCTCCTTACCCCTACAGCATTTAAGTCAATCATTACTTGATTCCACACCTTAAATTTCTGTTTCTGTATTGACCCCTGCCTTTCCAAAAAGATGTTTCCCGTATTTTCTCAGTGTATCCATGAAGATGTGCTTTTCTTCAGGACTGAAGTTATATCTCCTGTATTTTGGTCCCTGCTGCTGCTACATTTTGTAATCTGCAAGTACATCTTATCAAAGAATTATGTTTTCCTCACTTATGTAACTGTAATCACTTCTCGGTCAGACATTTTATTAATTAATTAAAAAGTAACAGAAGCACAGTGAAACATTAATTATGACTTCTGGGTCCAACTTTCCTTTGTCACCATCCAATTGCTGCAGTATGTGTGAGACGAGACTCTGCAGAGAAAATGCAGTGCTGTAATGATCCATTGTAATGGTGAGGTGAAGTAGTTATTAATTTATTTATGATGTGTTTCATTCCTTAGTTACAGGAATGGTGCCTGTGATGTTTTTGCAGGCATTCCCACTGCCAGAGACCAGTGTCTGCAATAAGCCACATCACAAATGAAAGCACTGACTGTGATAACTTACATATTTTTTTCCAGATAGACACAATTATTGCAATATTTCATGCTGTTCCAGTAAATCAGAGGTTAATACTAAAGATGTCACAGTAAAATGCACCAATAACTACCTTTTTCAGTAATTGTAAACTATCTCTGTGATTTATACACCTTTTCAGTTAATTCACATTTTATTTAATTAGTGTGTGTGTGTGTGTGTGTGTGTGTGTGTGTATGTATGCGTGTGTATATATATATATATATATATATATATATATATATATATAGATATATATAAAATGTGTGTGTGTGTGTGTGTGTGTGTGTGTGTGTATATGTATATATATATATATATATATATATATATATATATATGTGTGTGTGTGTGTGTGTGTATATATATATATATGTATATATATATATGCATATATATATATATATATATATATATATATATATATATATATATATACATATATATATATATATATATATCTATACACACACACATATATATATATATATATATATATATATATATATATACATATGTATATATATATATATATATATATATATATATATCTACATATATTTTATATATATGTATATATCTATGGGTTACCTTCATTTGATCGAATTTTCATCTGACTGAAACGCATTTGACTGACAATTCATTTGACTGACAACTAGTACTTCAGTACACTTTAAGGCAAATAACAGGGATTTGTCCCCTTCTCCAATGTAGGGCGTTTCTGTAGTTGGTATATATAGTTAGGGGGGCTTGGGGGCGCAGCCCCCCACCTAGTTTCATTTAAAAAACAAAAATAACACAAAAAGTACAGAATGTAAACCAAAATAAGTGGGGGGCTTCTCCCCCCCCCCCCCCAATGTGGGGGCTGAATCCCCCACACCCCCTAACTATATATACCAACTCCAGGGATGCACTACATTGGGGAAAGGGACAAATCCCTGTTATTTGCCTTAAAGTGTACTGAAGTACTAGATGAAATTCAAATGAGTTATCAGTCAAATGGGTTTCAATCAAATGGGCTGTCGATCAAATGAAGGTATATATATATATATATATATATATATATATATATATATATATATATATATATATATATATATCCATATTATATATAGGAGAGCTGAATTAGATTGAGTCCACATCACATTTTATTGACATCTGTTTAGTCCATACAATTTGTCAGCTAAGAAGAATGTCGACAGTTGTGTGAGACCACACAATTCTCGGGATTGGGTAATATCCCCTTTCTCTCATATTATGGGATCTCAGAGTTAGCATACATAGTTAGCAGGTGGGGAGGGTGCAGTAGGATCTGAACCTGAAAAAAATGATATTTTAATTTTAATTTTTACTTTAAGGTTTTCTATGTGCCAAACAAAGTTGACAGATAAAGATGCTAATATGGTAACACAGTATTTGAAAATTGACACTACAGACAGTAAATAAGATATAGAGACTTTTTGCCCTTCAATAGAATTATTGTCGAATATTATTATTTTTTTCTCTTCATTGTCAAATTAAGGGTATTGCCATTGATCCTAACCTGGCACAATAGTATACAAACTTAGTTAAGACCTAATGTGAAATGGAATTTGTATAGCGTTGTAGATTTATGGAAAATATAATTTTTCAAACATTTTATTGACAATATTTTTTTTATTTGAAGGAGTGGACAACAGTGATTTGATAATTGTCTTTTTTATTCAAATACTAACCCTAATTTTTTAAAAAAACACTTCACACTTACAAAAATATATAATCAGTTTTTTAGATTTTTTTTTTTTGGGGGAAATTAATGAGGAGAAAGGTAGCTTAACTGTAATGTTTTCTGGAAAATACACTTTTCAATTATGTATTAACTGGAGTAGTGGTTATCCAAATTTTATTAAAAAGAAAGATCACGCTATCAAGATTTCCACATTAAGAAGTTCAGATAATGTTGATATGGAAACTAAAGGGATAAAAAATGTAATTACGATCACAGCCTATGATAGTAATTTTATACATAGTATTGTACGAGGTGATTCAAAAAAGTGGCGGTATTATTTTGAAAAAAAATTGCACTTAGGTGGAAGTGCGAATGGCAGGAAGAATACTACTTCTATAAAACAGATTATTATATAAGAACTGAAAAATTATTCAAGACAGTCCTATGAAGAGTAAGATACCTGGTGAAAGCCAAGTATTTATTGATAAAAGAAATAAGAATTTAAATGACATTTTAGAAAAGGCTGCTTTCTTTAATAGTATAAAAAATAACAATGGAACATTTTCATGAGGATTTTGCAAGGCATCCAGATTTACTAATAACATCAAGCACATATTAAATGGAATGGATAGGAATTTTCTTTCAACAGGGATGAAATGCAAATAATTCAGAAAAAAATTGTATTTATCTTTGTGTGTGACTTGTAATTCATCTTGTATTAGTCAAATTGTTAGAAATTTATCAGAATTTCCAAACATGTCAATGTGACAGCAAAATCCTTTTTTATTAATTAAGCAGAAATTCTGTAGACTAAGAATTTTAGAAAAAAATATTTTTCGTATCATTGAATCTGTGCAAGACATGACTGATGGTGAGGATTAAATATAATTTTAAAATGAAAGGAATTACTCTGACAAATTATATTAAATGTTGCATCTCCAGAATGCCTTAATGAAAGATACGTCTATCTAGTGTCTTATAAACAGAGAATGATTAGTGAATTGCATTAGTTGTTGTAAATAAGGGAGGTGTATGGATTAATAGTTTAAAAATAAGTGTTATGTGCAGACATTTGTTCTAAACAAGTTTATTAAAGACAAAGAGCAAACACAGTAGCTTGTTTTTATGTTTTATTTTTTGTTTGCTTGTTTCTTGCATATGTGATTTAGCTTTCAGTGTCTATTTTATTAAACACCATACCTTACTGTACCACAAATGTTATGCCAGAAATATAAGTTAAAGATGTAGATTAGAAATGTAATATTGTACTACAGAACTGGTGTTACTTTTAATCTGGATTAAAATAATATTATTTTTTCTGACTTATACAGACTTCCAAAGGACTCCATATCAGTACATTTGTTGTTTACTCTATATTTTTAAAAAGATAAGCAGATTTTATATTAAGTTCTGCACGCAGCCTAGCATCAGTCTCTAGACTGCCTTTATAGCTGATATTCCATTCCCGGATTTCTGTCATTTTTTAAATTAATATGGCAGCTATATTTTGATGGTTGGGTACATCTGTGCTTTCACTTTCACTATATAGCCAGAGGAGAAGAAGAATAATGGAACTGATTACTCTGTGCCTTCGGTCCCTATCACTTGTAATAGCCCAGTCCGATCCCTAATACCACTTTTTAAAAGCACATGCCGAAACACCTCTAATCCACATTACTTTTGCAAATGCCTGATCTCTGGAATGGAGGTCACAAAACTCAATTTGCTGATCTGCATTTGATGTAGGGGATCAGTCTTTGGATAAATGCAATTATGCATTGATAACCTCAGTTCTTAAAATGAAGCATATGAGAATCAGTTAAAGGAGGTTGTCAAAACACACTGCTGTTTACAGTGACACCCACAGTGTTTGGTGTGAAGCAGCTAATAAATGTTTCAACATCCTAACCTTTCCCAATCACCCACAGCCAAGATCAGGATAATAACTTTAATTATTATTATTATTATCTTTATTATTTTTTGGAAGATTCAGACGTGGTCCAGTCTTTGTTTCTGCCATCACTGAATGCTATCTTGATTATTTAAAATCACTCATTTTATCTTATTTGCCATGGGGAATACAAATCCTGTGAAAATGATAATATTTCTATACTATAAAATATTTTGTTATCCAAACAGGCAGAGAATATGATCCATTTGGCATCTCAAAGAATTCCAGGAGAGACACACTGCTTCTTTGCTATAGCTATGTTCTGTTTTTGTGTATATGGACAGAAACTGCAATATTATTGCAATGTCTGCCATTATAAAAGAAAGCAAATCTATTTTCCATGAGGATTATAATACTAGATCCCTCTGTCAGACCACTTCTTATATTTACAGTGATTTCTGTTCTTGTCTTGCTAGCATTGAGGTACAGCCTCTCAAGAGATGGGTTGGGCAGGTAAAGAGAAATGTAGTGCGTGGCCTGAAAACAGAAGTGATTCCTCTGAAAACACTGGCTACCTTGATGCCTGTTACACCTTTTTATATGATCAGAAAACAATGTTTGAGCACACTGTTATCCAGAATATCATTTTATTTTAAAATATAATACTTTATTAAGCAGTGAGATCAAAACCAATTTTCATCTTAGAATGATTTCCTTCCTACTGACTATATTCTGCACACTTATTTTTTACTTTTGAGCACCTTGCTGTTGTTATCCAGTTCTTCTATATCACATTTTTTTTCTTCACTCCAGATGCTTGTTTTTTATTCTCTTCATTTTATTTACATAAAAATGAAATACACTTAATATATGAGCACATTGTTCAGTGCTGTTTGTATTTGGATGATTTTATTTGTTCATTTGAAGTATTTTATCTCTTTTAGTTACTACACAGAAAGGAGTGGCCACGGTGGTGCAGTGGTTAGCATTGTCACCTCACAGCAAGAGGTTCTCTGGTTCAATCCTCAGCTGGGGTGTCTTCTGTGCGGTGTCTGCATGTTCCCCCTGTGGTCACGTGGGTTTTCTCCAGGTGCTCCGGTTTCCTCCCACATCCAAAAGACATGCTGCAGGTGGATTGTGCACTCTAAATTGGCCCTAGGTGTGAGTGCATGTGTGTTTGCCTTCTGTGGAAGGTTGGGTGCCAGGCTGGCAACTTGACACTGTAAAACTTCACTGCCAATCATGATCAGCCAGGTGATCTGCTGTGGCGACCCCTAACCAAGAAAAGCCAAAAGAAGAAGAAGACGTTACTACACAGAAAGAGTTTAAAACCAGTGATGTGACATAATCACTGTATTTTATTGTATAATTTGAAAGGACTGTATGTCTGCTAAACCCTTACCCAATGCTTGCACAAGTTAAAAGGTATGTCATGAAGAACTGAAATCAACAGAAATGCATTTGCACAAAAATTCCATAAAGTACGATTAAGTATATGAATTGCTACAAATTTGTAATTTTAGGTTGAATAGCTTCAAATGGAGTGTCTAATAAAGTAGAATGAGAAAATGACTGCCATGTAGACGCTATACAAATTGTAGATTGTGATGCAGGTTAGTAGTACAAGTCTTACAGTAGGATATTACTGAATTATCACAGAATTATACATCGTATGTTTGAAAAGAAGAAAGGAGATTTTGTAGAATTATCCTTAGAATATGCATCTGTTTTATATATAGATATATTATATATAGATATATATATAGATATATGTGTGTGTGTGTGTGTGTGTGTGTGTGTGTGTGTGTGTGTGTGTTTGTGTGTGTAAAAGTGTTATTCTAGTTATCATTGCATGCATTTTACTGTGTAATGAAATGCTGCTGTTTTTCATCTGTGATACAGATTTGCTGAATTATGTAATGGCCAAAGCTCATTTGATTGTCCATTATATAATTCAAAGGTTTTTGTACTTTCTTCAAGTGTTTTTGACTGTGGAGTTAGTATATTTTATTTCCAGGGTGTATGTAGCAGACCTCCCATTGTGTGTGTGTGTGTGTGTGTGTGTGTGTGTGTGTGTGTGTGTGTGTGTGTGTGTGTGTATGTGGAGGGTATCCCTCCCACATAAAAGTTATATTTTGTTTTACTTTTGGTAATTTTTTTGATGATTTTAGTGGGGATTAATAGCAATCACTGATGAGTTTGTTTGATGTTTTGGGTTTCTATTAAACTCAACAGCATTTATATATACATTTTATATATATATATATATATATATATATATATATATATATATATATATATATTTATCCATGCACACATGCACAAACCAAACACACACACACACATGCATGAGCACGCGCACACACACACACACACACACACACACACACACACACACACACACACACACACACACACACACACATGCACATGTAGGGTTGCAGTATCGCATTATCTTTGGTCAAATGCTTTTGTTCATTTCATGGAATTCTAACCAGAACATATTGAAAGACATGTCATTGACTATGAAAGGGTGAAGAAAATCGGCCTGGCTCACTGCATGAACCATGTTAAACCCTATTTGGGAGGTTTTGATGGTTTATGATTTGATACACTTTGGTTTGCATTGTGTGAGTCAACCAAGCATTTGAGTGTTGTGGTTAGAACTGTACCTGGAAATGAACAAATCACAGCAACTTTACAGAGTTATAATGAGGACATGTGCAAGTCACATGTCCGTGACAGTGGCGTGTCTGATAACACAAGTCACATGTCAGTGTCAGTGGTGCATCTGATATGTCACGTCAGTGTCAGTGGTGCATCTGCTAACACAAGTCACATGTCAGTGTCAGTGGTGCATCTGATAACATGTCACCTCAATGTCAGTTGTGTTTTTGATAACACAAGTCACATGTCAGTGTCAGTGGTGTTTCTGATAACACATGTCACATGTCAATGTCAGTGGTGTGTCTGATAACACGTCACATGTGTCAGTGGTGTTTCTGATAACACGTCACATGTCCATGGCAGAGGTATGTCTGATAACACACTTGCCTTTGGTGCAAGAAGAACAAAAGATGTGAGCTCCATTTCCACTCATGGAGATTAATTTTCAAATTGCTGATACTGCAGTGCAGTGTTGGGGAGGTGATGCCCTTCTGTGCTGTCCTTTGGATTTTATATTAAACTGATGTGCCATCTTCTTAAGGTGATGGCAGCTCAGATGAATGTAGAAGATCCCACCCATCAAAAACAGTAGAGGAAGCTCATTGATGCCCTGTCAGATTTTCTCCTTGAACTGTGAATGCCATGTTAGGATTCCCATGAAAAGAAGCCATTAACTAGTGGAACTGTTCAGGGCAGCAAAGGTTAAATGAGTAAATAAACAAGCAAACATTTTACAGCATTATCATCAGAATTAAACCTCATGCTTCGATATGCACAAGTCAGATTTGTATCCAGAAAGTACTTTATCACAGTGTAATGAAACCTGCTACACTTAAAGAGGATTGCACAGATGCCCCAGGCACTGGTGTAATTAGAGTATGCTTATCATGCTGGTCTTGTATCTGAAATCCAACCAAACAGAATCACACACACACACACACACACACACACACGCACACCCACGTGCACAGATGCGCACACCCACGTGCACAGACACGCACACACCCACCCACCCACGTGCAGACATGCACACACCCACGTGCACAGACACGCACACACGCACACACACACACACACACACACACACACACACACACACACACACACACACACACACAGACTTGCACACACACACACACACACACACAGACTTGCGCGCACACACACACACACACACACACACACACACACACACACACACACACACACACACACACACACACACACACACACACACACACACACATGTGCACAGATGCACACACACACACACACACACACACACACACACACACACACACACACACACACTGACACTCACTCTTACAAAAGGTAGCTATCACCTGCTCCCATTGATGTCCTAGTTCAGACTGGTATTACAAGTCTTCCATGCATCTTAATATCTTCTGATATTTTCAACCACTCTCTAAATCAGCAGGCTCTGTATATCATCCATACTTTGGCAGAAAACTGCAGTTCACCTAACTGCAAATGGAATGTCATGCATTCCTTTGAAGACTGGGACTCCTTGCATTTCTCTTGCAGATGTATAAGCAACATAAAACACAATGTTTTCACCATTTGTACCAATGGTTAATCATCTCATCCTCTGCCATCCCACTCCCTTGGGTGATAATGTCTTGAACTTACCTTTCTGATTCTGTAAGGTATATTGTCTCAGCCTAATTATATACAGCTGGCAAGTAATTACAGAAGGAGGAATAGCCAGGAATTTGTGAACTGTACTTTGACTTCCACAACATAGTCATCTGTTTGAGGACAGCTTAATTTTTCTGCTATAATAGAAAGAAAAACATCAGCAATAACAGTCTTAAGCAAAAATAATAAAATGCAGCTGATCAGGCATTTTGTAGAAAGGCCAGTTATCAAAACATATAACCAAAAAACATGGCTGATATGCCAGTTTAAACAGTTCTAGCACATGTCACTACAGAAATAAATATTTTTTTAAGAAAGTGTATGCCATGGTGTATGTACTGGGTGTCTACTTTGTCCATGACTCACAGTCTTTATTTTCTCTCTCTCCTTCCCTTCCTTCAATGACTGGTTTAGCCTATTGCAGTCAGCTATCGTGGCAACATCCTCATCTATCTCAGTAATGATCATATACACCTAACTATTCCTTCACACATACTGAAAACTAATATTCCCCTCTCTGTCCCCTCTTCCATACTGAGGATTGATATTCTCCTATCTATTTATCATCAATACTGAGAAATGATCAACATTCCCTTTCTTTTATCTCAGCAATCTTTGGGGTAACTAGAGTGAACTGCTTATTAATCTCATTCAATCTGATAGTAAACAGTGAACAATTTGCCACATATGTTGATACTGATATTTTACTAGCTCTCTATCTTATTGTACATATTGTAAGTCAAATTGTGTTTTTTTAGTACAGACTAATGGACTTTTCTACTGCTAAACCTTGCCATTTCCACTTTAATCACTTTAAACAAGGTTTGTTCAGCTGAGAAAAAAACTGTTTACCAAACCAAATAAATGGAAAAAAATATATATGATGTGTTCCCTATCCCCTCTCAGATGTTGACACAAACACTTGCCCCTTCCTCCACCATAGTGATGACTAGCATATGTTACTTACTCCACTAGACAATTGATGGCCTGTACCTCCAATATAACCTTCTAAGCTTCCTTCTTTGCACATTAGTGAACATTTCACATCCCATAAAAGAAGTCAAAGTACACTTTATTGTCATTCAGATCAACAAATGCAGTGTATCACTGGATGAAATTTCGTTGCTTCAGGCTGGTGTGTATTGAAAACAGTTTTCACAAGAGGGTGAAGGAAGCATATAATGGAAGAAATTCTAGACAGTACAGATATAAATACACACATGGATAACTTACCCACCAACATTTTTAAGACAGAATAACAGCATAGCATAATTCACAGTTCCCTTACTTGTGCAAGTAATAATTTAGTTCAGATTGCATAACTTAGATAAATACAAGTAACTTAGGTTCATAGGATCATAGGTCCATAGGTAAATACTAGGCTGTCTGCTCGAGGGCATCTATAAGCCTAGCCAGAATGTGTTGGCTTTCGCCGCCCCCTTAGATTAGTTCCCTGTGCCTTGGTCCAGCAGAGCCATTAGTTCCCTGTGCCTCTGTCCAGCAGAGCCACTGCAGTGATCCATGGGGTACATTTTCTGTTTCCCATCCACTTGTCAAAGTTTCTTTTGAAGAGTGTTAGTGAGGGGCTCTGCCTAATGTAGATTGGAATCCTGTTCCAAAGCATGGGGAGTCTCTGGGGCAGGAATCTATCCCTCCAGCACGTCCTATTTATCATTGTGGTGAGGTTCAGATCCCTAGAGCGTGTGACTTTTGGGGATTTGTTTTTTTTTTTAGGTGGAGCATGTCCATCAATTCTGGGTTGGACATGGCCTTGTATGTCAGGCAGAGATCACCTCTGAGTAAGTGGTATGCAACCGAGTACAGCTGGAGTTTCTTCAGTCGGGCTGCATAGGACATATGTTTGAGGCCAGTAATCCTCTTGGGGAGGTACTTCTGTTGTCTTTCCAGCTGTTGCAGGTGTCTTGTAAGCTACATCCCAAATGGGGCATTGTAGTCTGTGATGGGTCTGATGAGTGATGAGAAGAGGGGCACAATAACCTCTTTTGTTCTAGATGTGAACCCTTTTGTGATTAGGTGGGCCACATAGAAGGATTTTCTAACCACTTTGGCAATATGATTATCAAAGGAGAGATTACTATCTGCTTGGGTCCCCAAATCCCTTATTACATTTTCTGTATTTAGGGGACTACCATGTATGTGGTAGTTCACAGGTACTTTGTTTTTTTCCAAAGGGGATGACTATGCACTTTTTGGCATTTATCTTGAGGCCATGATTTTGACACCAGGTATCCGTCTCAGTGACACTCTTCTGGAGGATGTCTGTATCAGCTGGAGAGTCAGTTATGGCCCCCAGTTTGCAGTTGTCTGTGAACTTCATCAGCCATAGTCCTCCTGTGATTGCCTGTACCTCTGAGAAGTATATACCGAACAGGAGGGGTCCCAGGACTGAGCCCTGGGGGATGCCACTTGTAACTGGTTTAGAGTTGGACCTAGAGCCTGCAACTCTCACCATGTGGGTTCTATCCATGAGCCAACTGGCAGCCCATTTCGTGACATAGGGGTTTATGTTCAGGCTGGTGAGCTTGTCTATAATACTAGAATGGGGAATGGTGTTGAAAGCCTTTGCAAGGTCTAGGTAGGCTGTGTGGACCTCCTTTCCCTCATCTAAAGCCTTGGTAACTGTCTCAAAGAAGTCCACCAGGTTTAGGAGGCATGATCTGCCCTTAACAAAGCCAAACTGGGTAGGGTCCAATGTTTGAAGGTTCCCAATGTCTCTCTTAATGAATTCCATGATGATGCGCTCCATAGCCATGCAGACAAGGCTAGTCAGGCTTATAGGGTTATAGTTCCCGGGGTCCGTTGTGGCTCCACCTTTGTGGAGCGGGATAACTGTTGCTGTGTGCCACTCTATGAGTACATAGCCTGTAGAGAGGCTAAGTTTGAACAGTGTGTTTAGGTGAGGGGTTGGTTCATTTTGGAGCTCGTGTAAAACACAGCCTGGGACACCATCTGGTCACATTGAAGCTGTATGTTTGGCTTTGGATAGGGCTGTTTTAACCTATGTGTCAGTGATTGCTGGGGCACTACATTCTTCTGGTATGGTTATTGGCCCTTTAGGGGGTGAGAGGGGGGTGAAGTTTGCACTAAACCTGACTGTCAGAATGTTGGCAATATCAGTTGGTTCAGTGTATTTTGTGCTATTCTGCACTAACTCAGAGCAGATCTGAGAGTTTCCACTTAGGTTCTTGACATAGCTAAAGAACACTTTGTGGTAATCTTTGGAGTCCTTGGCAATATTTCTTTCGAAGCTAGCCTTGGATGATTTTATGAGGGATCATAGTTTCTTGCTGATACTGATCAGGGGTGTCTTTCCTTCTTGGGATTTTACTCTTTTCTGCACTAGTTTCCTCCTTCTATTGTATAGCTTGTTTATGGCAGGGGTCCACCAGACTGGTTTCTTTTTCTTGGAGGAGTGAGTCTTGTATTTGCTTGGGATAGCACAATCCATGCATTCTTGCAGGTGCTCATAGAGTGCCTTTGTAAGGGATTCAGCAGCTTGGACAGCATTGTCCTTTAGCATGGTGACTGTGAACCTTTCCACCTCAGTCTTAAGTAACATGAAGTTTGCTTTTGAAAAGTTTTTCACGGTGGTTTCCTTGATTGGGGGCGGGGGCGGAATGTGGATATCCAGAGTGATTAGTCTATGGTCTGATCTAACCAGCGAGGGTTTGCCCTCCGGTGTAGAACACCAGTCGCCCATGTTGATGATGACCAGGTCCAATATGTTGTCACCTCTGGTGGGGGTGTTGACCAGTTGATCCAGGGCATTCGAGTTTATAAATTCTAGGAAGCATTGGGCAAGGGAGTTAGTACTAGAGTAGTTCTCCCAATTAATGTTTGGATAATTGAAATCACCCAATATTAGGGCGTTTGGTAGGACCTTCATATTTTCCAGTGTCTCCTGAAACATGGAATGGGGGCCCTGGTTCATGGTGGGTGATCTGTAGCAAGCTACAATTTGAATTGCAGTTTTGCCCATTGTTAGTTGCACGTGGATGATCTCTGAGGCATTGTGCTGTGCCATTTACCTGGAGGTGTGGGTATCCTTGATGAATATGGATACACCCCCACCTTTTGTGTTTCGGTCTGGATTCTGTGGCCAAAAAGTATGGCATGAGTTATAGCCTGGTACTGCTGGGGTGCTCTCTGGAGCCTTAAACCAGGTTTCTGTTACTGTACAGTTATCGATGTTCTCCATACTGAGGAGTGCCTTGAGTGCATGCATTTTGAGGTTTAGACTTCTGGCATTGAGTAGCATTACCCTCAGTTTTTGGTTACTTGTGCTATTTACGGTGGTGGGTTTGTCTTTTGAGCCTTGCCTAAAAAAGGCACTATGGGGGTGGCAAAAGACTTAGCCAGTATTCAAAAGCCTAAGGGTGACAGGTGCAAGCCATCTCTTGCAAAGCAACGTGGCTTATCGAGCATGTCATCCCAGGTGGACAGATACTGGATCCTCTTTGAATGACACCAGAAACCTAGCCAATTGTTGAAATTGATGATTTTTTTCTTTATACTGTGACATCATTCCTGGTGAGGGCAGGATGCTACTCATGGTCAGGGTCATACCGGCCTGGGCTATGTGATCAGAGAGCTCTTCTATGTCTCTTTTCATGTAGACCAGGGAGGTATGTCTCAGGTCATTTACACCAACATGGACAATGGCAGAGTCATATTTGTACTTGTTCTGGAGTGACCTAAGTGCTTGTGTTATGTGCCGGATCCTGGTGCCCAACAGGCATCTAACTGTAACTTTCTCCTTGTCCAGCCTAGTTAGTGGGACATTAGTGTGCCTGACTATAGAGTCACCTATTACTAGTGTGTTGGATATGTTATTTTGCCTTAAGGGCTGTGATTGCATGGCACACTGATTATGTGAAGTATGTGTTTCATGGTTTGTGATGGGGTGTGGAGGTTGCTTGGGTGTCTGCTTTGGAAGTCTCTGTTGCTTTTGCAGATTTTTATTTAGAGCCTCCGAGTATGTTTTTGTGTATTTATGAGTGTTATTTTCAGGTGTTGGTTTAGTAGGGCTATGTGAGACTGGTGGTGTGTTGCAAGTATTTTCCTTCTCCTCTTGACTGTCAGTTCCAGTCTTGGGTTGAGAGAACTTTGCCTCTAGTTTGGATGTATAACTGCATTTCTCGCATATATTAGTGTTTGGTGGTAGGAGGAGAGGGTTGTCTGTGTACATGAGGCAGTTGTAACATTGCCTCAAAATGCTCAGATTCACCAGTTGGACTGGATAGTACACCTGAAACTGTCTTTTTTACATGCCTTAATAGGTAAAGTGAGCTGTTTTACTGATTAGCTGGTAGGGACGAATAGAGAGCCTTGTTCTTCTGGACAGTATAGGCAGTCTAGTGCTAGGTTTAATTAGTGCTTACTATGAGTTTTGAGCAAGTGCTGGGCTGTGAAATGAATGGTTTGAATGCTTAAGTTGAAAGTTTGTCTATAAAATCGAAGAGCAGACTTCATGGAGCCGGGAATAGTTTAATCGTAGCTAACCGGCACTGCCCAGCGCACAAAACCGCACAAATGCAGTTTTTATAGTAGGGAAATGAAAGAGATAGAAATTAGCCCAAAATGGCCAATAAACTATTACCTTCTGGGCTACAGCAAACAAGGTACACAAATTTAAGAAAGAAACAGATCAAATGAGCAGGCACAATAAGCCTTTAACCAGAAATTCCCAGCTCAGAAGGGCAGAATCTAGCCTCTCCTCCCACAAGAGTGCAGACTACAAACCTTCTTCTTGTAAAATAACTGGTCTGAAGTCCAAGTACATAAACCAGAACTAATGCACTTTTAGAATAACAGACACTGAGCCTTCAATCAGCAATTCCCAACTTAGAAGGATTTAAGCTACCTGTCCTGCCACAACAATGCAGTCCACAAACCTTCTTAATGTAAAACAACTGGTTTGAAGCCCAAGTGCTTAAACCAAAAGGCTTAGAATAACAGTTACAATTTAATCAAGCTACTACCAAGCAGTAATAACTGCAGAAGAAAAATACAATTTAAGAAGAAGCACAAGCAATATAAGGTAATAAAGTGGGAAGAAACGCAATTACAGTAAAAGCAGATGGATAAAGTGCAATTTTTATTTATTTATTTTCTTATATATAACAATAGAAAACAAACTGATTTAAACAAATTACCCAATTAACCAGTAAAAAAACTCAAAACTGAGCCCTGTTCCAGCAGTCTTCAATCTGACAAGTTCTAACCGCGCACTCCTGCCACTAGGGTGCGGGGGGACCTTCTCCAAAAAAGATGGCCTGGATGTTTTATCCTCTCCAGCTCTGCATTACCCCAACCAGAACAGTGAAAATCTGTTATCCCAATAAAAATGAGGTATGAAGTGATTATACTTATGAACTGCATTACATTTACATTGCAAGAGATATCAAGTTTGGTGAACATATCTATAATTTACCTTAACCTCCCTCTCCTTTTCTCATCCTTTCAAAGCCAGCTATGCCGCCTTCCACTATGCATTAGTGTATGCTTAACAGTCATCATATCTAGTGTTCAAGGCTCATAGGGGTGTGTTTCTTGGTTTAATAAACAAAATAAAAAAATTGTGCCGATATATAATGAAATTTGGAATTTGTATACTATTGCACAAGTTACAACATGCAGAATTCAAAATGTAAAAAAAAATGCATCCTAAAGTGTAAATTTTATATAGGTCACAAACTAAAAATATATAAAGTTATAATGGTTGCCTTTTAAACTGTGAATTGCTTAGCATATTAGAAGGCTATGTTGAACTAATATGCAATGTTTTGTATGATATTGTACTTAATGAGTAATGTGAGATAAAGTAGAAGACATTAAGACATTCTCTCTGAAAAATAGAATATATTCAATCTTGCTTCTATAACTTTATTTATTGAGTCCTTGATGATCACATACTATTTATATTTATAATGTGATGTTTTTCATCAATGTGCAGATCAGCCATGGTGCTGGACTTCCATTACTTAGTGACAAAAAACAGTTTCCATCATTTCTTCGCACTGTAGTGAATACACACTCACAGCCTTATGGACTTGCTGAGTTTGCCAAATACTTCCATTGGACCTGGGTAGGGGTAATTTATGGAGACAATGACTTTAGTGTACAAGGAAGTCAACAGCTGAAGGAAGCATTACTTAGTGCACATATCTGTGTAGCATTTTATGAGATCCTTCCAACAAATCTTGGAAGGAAAAGAATTCTTTTGCTTGTGGAAACAATCACAAAGTCATCAGCTGTTGTGGTCATAATTTATGCCTACTCACCTGAGGTAGTTCTGCTTATGGAGGAAATAACTGTACAGAAAGTCACTGGAAAAGTTTGGATGGCACCAACAAGTTGGATAACAGATTCTGTTGTCTTAACAAAAGAACTGCGGAATACACTACATGGCACAACAGGGTTTACACTGCAAAGTGGAAATATTCCAGGGTTTAAAGACTTTCTTTACAGCATTCACCCATCCAAATGTCCACATGATATCTTTATGAAATCATTTTGGCAAGTTGCATTTGGCTGTAGGTGGAGAGATAACGAAACGGTTATAGATAAGAATATAGAAGTCAGATATACAGACATACATTTTTGTACTGGAGAAGAGAGACTGGATACATTGGATCAAACCATTTACCCAACTGACAATTTTAGATTTCCATACACTATGGTAAATGCAATTCATGCCCTGTCATATGCATTGCATGACTTGCATGCATGCAAACCTGATGAAGGGCCATTCATGAACAGGACATGTGCAGACAGGAAGCATTTCCATCCATGGCAGGTAAGTCTGAATTATTTTTAAAATTAAAACCCATTATGTTAGAACTTTTATAGGATTAAGGGATCAAAATCAGTAGTACTAAATATTACCTCTTAGGTTTCAATAGCTGGATAATAGTTCACCTTCTATTCATGATCTGTAAGTATAGTAATATGAGTAATTCTGTTATCTGTTAGCAGAGCATGACAGATGTCATACCTGATTTACCTGAAGATAAAAATGATCTAAATAAATGATAATTCAAAATTTAGTAGACTTCTTGTCAGTCAAAATGAATGTAAATTGCACGTGGATATAAAACTGTTAGCATAACCCTTGGGGGGGGTGTCTGTTATGGTGCCCTCATCATTACAAAAACTGAGTTCCAGGGGACCTTGGCCTTTATTGGTCTGGAAACATACTTCTCAGTCTTTTAGAGCTAGAAATCTGGACAAAGCCTAAAATAATGGAGGACAAAGGCCCAAAAATAGGGAGATATTTTAAATGTTGCTCTTATAAACTTAGAAAGTTGGTAGAATAAAAGGATTTGTGTTAGCATGCTTTTTTTCTGAAGGATATGACATTTGAAACTCCAATGTATGTCATATTCAATGACTTCAGTCCTTAGGTTTTGGCAGCAATCCACAAATTTTATGAGGAACAGATAAAAAATGTGGGGTAAAAATCTGGACATGCTACAAAAATCTGGACAGTTGAGAGGTTTGTGTGGGACTAATAAATATTATATGATATGCAGCATTCATACAGAAAATAATGAAATGTCTGGTTGTGTCTAGCTCTCCCGTTCTGATGCTGATAATGTGTAATCTGTCATGCAGTATGATGTTTGCATATGCATGTCTTAAATATATTGTGGACAGCTGAGAAAATAGCATACACATTTCATTTGAATGTTCATGGAAGGTAGAATATCAATGACTACAAAGTAGTAATGTGCTTGATCATATTAATGACAGAAGGCATACATAGACAATGTCCTATGTAATATGTCTTGTGTCAGTGTCCTTTGTCAATGTCCTATGTCATACAGTGGATATAAAAAGTGTATACACCCCTGTTAAAATGCAAGTTTTTTGTGATATAAAAAATGAGACCACAATAAATAATTTCAAAAGTTCTTTCACCTTTAATGTGACCTATAACCTGTACAATTAATTGAAAAACAAACAAATCTGTTAGGGGAAAAATATAAAAAATAAAAAATGTACAATACACTGGTTGCATAAGTGTATACACCCTTAAACTAATACTTTGTTGAAGAATGAAAGAATGCAAACCCTGTTAATGATATGATGATGGACATTAAAGAGCTGATTGGGGGTTGCAGGAGTTATAGACAAGCTATCTCTATTACTTGAATTTCTTCACCATTGCCCATTGCCTGCTTCCACAGTTATGTACTGATTTGCTGAATAGCCAAAACTGTGCAGGAGAAAGTCACAAGGGTGTAGGTATGACTACCACCAGGAAAAAAAATGTGCAGTAATTAAGAATTAATGGAAATAGCTTACTTTGTCCTGCTACAGAATGAAGCAATGCCTTAATACGTAAAGGTTACAGTGAGCTATACCCTCCATGAGTATGTGAGTAATGAATGCTTTGATAGGGGTAGGATACTTTTTTAGCATAAAGTTTTTGACCTGTTAAGTGAACAACACTGGTAAACATTTCTAGAAAGATAGTCTTATTTACTTAGCGGTCAGAGCATTTGCTGCTGTTTGCATTTAGTACACTTTAATTTCAATTAGAGAATGTTCGGACAGTTAAGACCATGTGGCGTGCATATGAAAAACTAGTAATATTTAAATTACTAATTCAGTAGCTGTCTGATTTCAAACAGAGTAAATTTCATTCAAAATATTAATTTCATTTTTATTTTTTTTATTATTTTTTTTGTGGCCTGCCTTTAATGTCAAAGTGCTGCTCTTTCCATTCCATTCACACTTAATATTTTATTTGCAGGTGCATACTTTTCTACATATTTTCTGTTTAATATTCTGCTTAAAGTTCACACTACATCTATGGAAGAGTTTTTTTCAACATTGTTATGAATTCCAAATTCAGAACAAAAACTGAATCAGCCCTTCTAAACAGACTTGGCATCTTCATATCTTTGTTTGTTTGCACAGTGAAAATATAGTAATCTGTGAATAGCATTAGGTGGGGGTGGCAAGCAGAAGAAGAAAGAAGATTGTGTACTTTAGCTATCAACTATAGAACATTCTTTTCAGTTACATCTTCCCATTGTTTCACAGGATAGAACATTTTTTTTCTGCTTAATGTAAACTTTGAAATGATTGAATTCAACTTAAGGATGTTCCTATGTGGTGCTCAAGCATTTACCCATGGAGTCCAAAGATGGGAAAGTGAGAATTACTTTTAACAAATTTCCAAGAGATGACTTGCAGTGGTCTCTATAGCTGCTTCCAATATGCACTATGTCAAAGGACAGTGTGGTGTCAATGATATCCTTTTGTTAATAATTGTAAAGAGATAAGAAGAAGTATTAACAAACAAACAGTGTGTGACAATGAAGGCCAAAGATTCACAAAAACAAAAAACAAGCAAAAAAAAAAAATGCTCACGTACCATCAAAGTTTATAAGGAACACTGAAAGTCTTCAACTGAATAAAACCAGATTCATTGTGAATCACTTTGTATGTCAAGTGCTTTTTTCCTTTCACAATAGGTAGGACTTGAACAGAACCATTATGAAGTAATGAAAAAACACTTGGTTAAAAACATTCATAGGTTCCTAGATTCATAAGTTCATAGCTACGTACAAGAATATCGGCCCTAGGCCCTATAGAAGCCTAGCACAAAGGTACCCTGGCTTTCGCCACCCAAGAAAATTATTTTCCTGTGCCCCTGTTGAGCAGAGCCACAGAGGTGATCCCCAGGTTGAATTTCCTATTTCCCATCCAGTCATCAATATTTTTCTTGGAGAGTGCTAATGAGGAGATTTGTTTAATATAGATAGGTAGTTTGTTCCAGAGTAGGGGAAGTCTCTGGGACAGGAATCTATCCCTCCATCATGTTCTGTTTATTGTGATGACAAGGTTTAGGTCCCTAGAGTGTGTAGCTCAGAGTGATTGGGATTTCTTTAAGTGGAGCATGTCCAACAGCTCTGAGTTTGACATAGCTTTGTATGTTAGGCAGAGATCGCCTCTGAGTAGGCGATATGCAATGGAGTAAAGCTGGAGAATTTTGATACGGTCTGTGTAGGGCATCTGTTTCAGGCCAGTAATCCTCTTTGTGAGGTATTTCTGCAGCCTTTCCAGTTGTTGTAGATGTCTTGTGAGGTACATACCAAAAAGGGCATTGTACTCTATAATGGGTCTAATGAGTGACGAGTAGAGGGGAACAATGACCTCTTTTTTCCTGGATGAAAAACCGTTTGTGATGAGGTGTGCCATGTAGAAGAATTTCCTGACTACTGTGGCGATGTGGTTATCAAAGGAGAGACTACTGTCCACCTGTGTCCCAAGGTCTCTTATCACACTTTCTGTGTTAAGTAGACTAACACCTATGTGGTAGCTCATGGGTACAGAGTTTTTACCAAAGGGGATGACAATGCACTTTTTGGAATTCAGCTTGAGGCCAGGTCTTTGACACCAGGCAATCTGTCTCAGTGAGGCCCTTTTGTAGGATGTCCACATCATTAGTTGTTTCAATTATGGCTCCTAGTTTGCAGTCATCTGCGAACTTCATTAGCCAAAGACCTTCTGTGTTAGCCTGTACTTCAGAAAAGTAGATACCAAACAGGACAGGACCCAGGACTGAACCCTGTGGTACTCCACTTGTCAGTGGTCTGAAGTCGGATTTGGAGTCTGCTACTTTCACAGTGTGGGTTCTGTCAGTGAGCCAGTTGGCAACCCATCTTGTGACATAGGGATTTATACCTAGTTTAGTGAATTTATCTATAATTCCAGATTTATGCATCATGTGATCCACAAATAATCAGACTTCCTAAAGTGCTTTTGTACATATTTTCCCAAGTCACAAGTAAAAATTAAAATTAAAAAATAAGAAAGCATTTATATTAAATGGACTACATTCCTAAAACAATAATAGAATAGTAATAATACTAACAGCAGTAAAAATAATACAATACGATGAAGCAGATATGTTACATAAAAGCAAAACGAAACAATGACAGCTAAAAATTGTGAAACAGCTCTTAGCATGAAATATTTAAAAAGAATAAATATCAATTTATATTGTAGAAAATCAGTGTGATGTTACTGAACAGCATTTACATTGATAAAAATGTACATATTTGTTAATTGAAAGATGTAAAATATGAATAATATATATATGAAAAGCGTGTTACTGCTTAGCTACCCTCAATGTCAAAATTGAGTTAATTTAACTGTGTTCCTTCAGGCCAGGAGGAGCCAAAGCATTTAAAATGAGCTGGCACATCATCTCTCTGTACTCAATATGTCTCCCAAGGGCCACCTCTCATATCTGATGTTACAGTTTCAATAAGAACAAAACAAAAGTTTGAAAAATCAACACAATCTAGAGTATTTTTATATAAAGCATTATTTGAGGTTTTCTATGAGATGTCACAATAGTGCTTATAAACTTTTTTATAGACAGGTCTTTTTGTTTTGCATATGTAAAAGGCAGCTAAATAAATTAACCCAGTAGATGAGCAATTTATTTTAGTGAAATAAAGTTTTGATATAAAATAATTTTCTAAATCTGTATACTCTTCTTCAAAGATATTACAACACTGACATCAAGGCACACATTTTGAGTACCTTTTATCTTACCTAAATTATTAAAATTATTGTTGCTATGTTCAAAAATGTTTTTTTTTAATTCATCCCTCTTTTGAAAACAAAACTGGGTTCACTACCTAATATCTGAAAGATATGATCATTAGTTTTAAATATACTCCAGTTTTTTTTAACTTCTTTGATAATATTAGAATCACCATTGTATTTTAGTATTGATTCTTTGTAAAATTCATGTTGGTACTCTTGTTCTTTAATTAAATATTATATGGTAAGTCATTGTGGGCCCCAACTGAAGTAGCAAAGGTGCCCAAAAGTGGGGTGTATTTTTCCCCCATTCTATTCTAACCTTTTCATTGATTTTACTGACAGGATAACTTCTTACTAAAACATGTCAGTTAATAAGTCCATCTCGTTTCTAAATAAATTGCAGGTTGAACACATTCTGGCCAGCTCGACCAATTGACCTTTAACAGGATTATTCTGCAAACCAAAAACATGGCAACTCTTGTCGTATAACTACATGTTTGAAAATGTAGGTTTATGATAAATGGTGGAGTTGTAATGGTTACTATTCTTGAAAATTGCAATGTCAATTTAGTTTAATTTGGCCTTAGTGTGTGTGTGTTTGTGTGTATGTGTGTGTGTGTGTGTGTGTGTGTGTGTGTGTGTGTGTGTGTGTGTGTGTGTGTGTGTGTGTGTGTGTGTGTGCATATGAGTGTGTAAATGTAACGAAGGAGGAGTTGTTGTTAATATGGTCCATAAATTCTGTTATTGTGGTCTCCGGAGCCAAAGAATAAAGCTGTCATCTAAATAATATTTATATAAATAAAAACATTTAATGTATGTTGAACTGGTTATATATCTTTTCTCCCAGCTAAGTATAACCAAATTAGCATAAATGGGGTGTAAGCTACACCCATTGCTACCCGTCTCATTTGCAGATAGTACTCACCTTCAAAATAAAGTTATTATGTATGATGACCATTGTCAGTGCCGTGATAAATCTGATTGATTTAATGTCAATATATTCTAATTCAATTAGTGCTGCATGAAGGAATTCTATGCCTATATCATATGGGATACTAGTAAAAAGGTCCACTATGTCAACTGTATTGTGAGGCATTAGCTTCCTTATCTGAAAATGGGCTTTCTGAAGGATGGTTGCCTGCATGTAAAATTTCAATGGCAGTCTTAGTGGGCACTGATTTAGCAACAGGAGGCAAAGAAACAGGGCACTGAAACATTATTAAAAGAAGAAGATAACACACACATTCTACCAAATCAGCATACCGGGAAGATTAATAAATCTGAAGACTTAGAATTTAGGGCTAGAAGAAGCAGCTTAAGAATATATGGTGTGCCAGATGCCATGGAAGAGTTGCCATGGTGAACTTTACAACAACATGGTTAATATAAGTTTTAAAAATCACAAGTAGAATTGTCATACAGAATTGAAAGGGCACATAGGTACTTAACAAACTAATTTCTCAAAGCTGTATAGTCAAATCCACTTGTGAAAATAAGAAATCGTAAAATTTGAAAATGGCTATGCCATGCTCCATGGCAGAGTTACTTTCAGCTTTTAATTTTGTTTAAAGTTGCCTTAACAAATCACAGCTATTAAAAATTATTACAAAGAGGGGGATAAATAAATATTCCATTGATGGCCACCTCTTGTTTAAGTCCAAACTTCAGACTAGTCAAGATTAATAATACAGTCTCCAGGCACTGACTATCAAATGAATCAGAATAAATAACCAAATATAATATTTTTGTATTGACTAACCCAACTCCCCAACACTATAGATGTGTTTACTTAACTGCAAGACCAAAAAGCATGTGGTAATACACTGTGTAAGAGAATACTCCTTAAACACATCACTCCAGCATTTGTAGTGTCTGTGTACGAAACAAGTAGTATTGCTTACTTCACTTAATCCTGTCAGCAACAGGTCTGACTGGATCATGCCTCATAATGTATCTTGTCTGGATTTTTTTCCTTCCTTACCTGTGGTGGTCTTGCCCCTACATGACCTGATGGATATACTGCTCCCCTCCCCATAATCAGCTAACCTGATCATCTGCCTCTCAGTTTCCTGGAGTGAGGGGAAGACAGGACTATTTAGCCTTCACCTGGTCTTTGCTTCCAGTAATACTTAGATCACCATGATGTTTTTGTAAAAGGCTTAGTGATAATTCTTTCAGAGTATAATATCAATGAAAAGAAAGTCATGGTATTTGACGCAAAATTGTTCTTTAGAAATTCTTAACCATCTTCTACTCTCTACAGTAAAACTGACCTCTCTAATAGAGTGTTCTACCTTAAAAAGTAAGTACGTACTTTTTGGAGTATGCTTCCCTGTTCATAGGTTCATAGGTTCATAGGTTGGTACTAGGCTATCAGCCCTAGGGCCTATACAAGCCTAGCCATAACAATTCCCTGGCTATTTCTTCCCACATTATTTACTTTCCTGGACCCCTGTCTAGCAGGGCAACTGACGTGATCCCTGGGGTGAATTTCCTTTCTCCCATCCAATCGTCAAGGTTCCTCTTGAAGAGGTCCAAAGAGGCACTCTGCTTGACATGTATGGGGAATCTATTCCAGAGTCTGGGGAGTCTCTGGGTCAGGAACCTATCCCTCCAGCATGTTTTGTTTATTGTGATGACAAGGGTTAGATCCCTGGAGTGTGTAGCTCTGAGGGATTGGGATTTCTTTAAGTGTAGCATGTCCAACAGCTCTGGGTTTGACATGGCCTTGTATGTTAAGCAGAGATCGCCTCTGAGTAGACGATATGCGACAGAGTATAGCTGGAGTTTTTTAAGGTGGTCAGCGTAGGGCATCTGCTTTAGGCCTGTGATTCTTTTAGTGAGGTATTTCTGAGGCCTTTCCAGTTGTTGCAGATGCCTTGAGAGGTACATACCAAATGGGGCGTTGTATTCTATAATGGGTTGTATTCTATAATCTTTACTCCAGCTTAGCAAATTCATTCATAATCTCCATTAGTATCTGAAGACACTGAGAATCCTGCAAACTGACCTCCTTTTGATAAGTGATGGGCACATTACCAAAGCTGGGCATGCATTGATGTTGATTGGTTGCTATCTACACACACACACACACACACACACACACACACACACACACACACACACACACACACACACACACACGTTTTTGGACTTTCTGCAGGTGGATGCCATGTCGCTTGAGCTACTTGCTTTCTTGCAGTCAAACGTGGGTCAACGGATCTTCAATTTATGGCTTCACCTCTCTGTACAAGAGACATATCAGTGAACATATTTAATTATAATTCAGTTTTTCTAAACAACAATAGTTCTAATATGAAATGGAGATGTAATTTGAAACTGCCATTTTTCTTTTGAATGTATAGCTCCTTCATTACCTTAAGAAAGTCCACTTTAAAAATAAAGCTGGCCAGGAAGTATACTTTGATGCAAATGGTGATGTGCCCATCATATTTGATATCATTAACTGGCAGCTCAATTCTAAAGAAACCATGGAAAGTGTGTTGGTTGGCAGGTACACTGTAAATGCTGATGGAAGTCAGATTCTCATGATAAATGACAGTGCTATCACCTGGAGCGGAGGATACACGCAGGTAAGTGCACAGCATTAAATAATAAAATAGTAGCATGCCAAACATTTTTTTCCTCCAGACTAATATTCAGATGCAGTTACACCACAGCTACCTTGTTGTTATTGTTAATCTATCTAATAAAATTTCAGAAGAGTTTTATTTAAAACTCCATCTCTTAAATGCTGACTGCAATAGCAGCTTAAGGGGAGGGCGGGGGTGTGTGTAAAAAGAGGTGATCAAGTTTGGTAGATTCTAAGACAAAACAACAGCGGCAACTACAAGTCTGGATAACAGACAAATGCTCTATTCTGTTTTAATAGCAGATGTCTCTTCATGCCAACTCTGAACAGCTGATTGCACTAACATTCTAAAGGGGCGGTTATAAAAATAAATGCTCATGTGGGCAGCAGAATCTAAGCAGCAACAACATCAGCAGTAACTAGAAGTCAGGAAAATGGAAAACCGTTTTTCTATTTCATTTCTAGAAGCAGAGATTTCTAGAGCCATCTCTTAATAGCTGATTGCTCTAGTGTATAAAAATAGATGCTGTAGAAACTGGTCATGTGTGAAGAGGTGCTATTGCGGCTAGCTTTGACATGGCACAATGGCACACTTTGGCCATCTTTGGTTGTTTACTGTGTTCATTTGGAGAAGTAAGGAGTAAGGTCTGAGTTTCTTTTGTAAATTAGATAATTTCATTTCTGGCCTTGTAATATAGTAAACAAATAATACCTTAATGATCTTTAAGAAAGGGGTAACTGATTTTTCACTGGATTTGTATGATGCATGAAGAAAAAAAAAACATGGTGGGTAGGATATAGAAAATTTATATAGTTTTAAAATGTAAAGAAATGTATATAATGTTAATTACAGTGAAACAACTATTCAAGTGAACAGTAAGGCTGATTATGAACACATTTCTCAGTAGTTAAGATAATGGAACATAAGGAAGTACACAAAGATATGCACGTTCATGCTGACCACTTAATATAGGTGGGAATACAAGCAGATGAACATATTACTTTTGAGTCTGGTCTTTTCTGGACGGACTTTAAACCTGAGACAAATGAAGTAATGGAAAGAAAACAACTTGAAAGAGGGAACAAAATGTAGAACTGGATTGTCTCAGTGAAATCCAATCAGACAAATATCAGGAACATAACATAATAAATATTATAAACACAGGCTCTTTTTATTATGAACTAAGAGGTTATTCTATGGTGGAGAAACTGGAGAAATAGACAATGAGTCCAAAGATATCCAGGAAAAAAAACCAGGACAGCAGTGTTGCAGCATCCAGAGGAGATGTTATTTTTAATCAAACACACATATATTTTGATGAAGGACAATCTACAAAGTAGCATTCTCATCACTAGATGGTGTTAATGCTAGCTCTGCTAGAGAGTCTGAGATACTTATTATAGAAAACGTAGTGCTGAGAGGAATAAAATATTTAAAATTTAGAACTGATAAAAAGAGAGAGACAGAGAGAGAGAAAATTATAGAAGTAAAAGGATATTAGCTCACATTCGGGACTCAAACCCAAGACCTCATGCCACTGGCACAAAAGAAGCCTATTGGCAGATCTGTGTTGAGTTTTCCTAAATTTGAGGTAGGAAATGGTGATAAAGGTTAAATTACACACACACACACACACACACACACTCACACACACACACACACACACACACACCCACACACACACACACACACACACACACACACACACACATGCTGAGAAAGTGTAATGCTTTCTCATTATCTGTGTTTGTTTGTGTCTGTAATTTGACAGAGAAAGAGAGAGAATTACAGTAACATGGTTATGTGGGAATATAATATGTGACATTAGAAAGACTTTACAATTATTTTTAGGAGTCACAAATGTTTGATCTAGCAGTGGTAATAAGAGAGGCAAAAGATGTGGGGAAATCTAATATGGATAGTTCTGAAAAGGAGGTAGACATACTAACAGGAGTAAACATATAGGATTTAACCTGCTCTTGTGATGGTTTCCCAGCTCCTTCTGCAGTAATGTTTTATCTCATGCAGGAAGACAGTTTATAATTTGTACAAGAAGAGAAAACTTAAGATCTTCTATAGAGCATATACCTATATTAGAAGAAATGGCTTTGCATCCTGTACTATTTGCATATGACAACATTCATATGAGTCATTAAGTTTCTTTTCATTAAGTTGGCTAAGAAAGTAAGATCTTTTATATTATTACTTATTTATTTTATTTTAATTGCCGTGGTGGTACGGCGGTAGCATTGTTACCTCACAGCAAGAGGTTCTCCCGTTCGATTCTCGGCTTGGCTTGGGAGTGCCTTCTGTGTGGAGTCTGCATGTCCTGCCTGTGGTTGGGTAGCATTCAAAAGACATCCGTGCGTAAATGGGCGTACCTTCGTTGAAGGTTGGGTGTCGAGCTGACACCTCAGCGTTTCCTAAAAAAAATCTACTGCCAATCATTAGCAGACCAGAGTTGCGCTGTGGCGACCCCTTACCAGGAAAAAGCCTAAAGACAAACAAGCAACAACTTATTTATTTTATTTTGTTAACTGGGTAATGTCTGACTGAGTCAAAAAAGCCCATTTTCAGCGGAGACCAGGGAAGAAAAAAATCTCCAAACCAAAAAGACACATACAGAAAACATTAGGAATTGATTGCAACAGAGCAAAATATAATAATTATGGGATTAGCTTAAGAGCAAAAAGAGATTCGAAAAATACATAAATGTTTTATATATATATATATATATATATATATATATATATATATATATATATATATACACACATACACATTTATATATCTTGAGTTAAGAAACATAATATAATAATTACAAAAAATACAAGAAATGAGAATGAATTAAGTGTATTGTACAAGGAAAGTACAAAAAAGAGCAATTACTAATTACTTCATATTAGTAAATTAAGGGATGATCCACAAAAGGTTGGAGACAAAAAGTCCTTAAAAATTTTCATCTGTAATACTACAAGTCTAAAATAACAAGTTTGTGGATCTGGATCTCAGAGGGGTGATTGAGACAAATGATTGTTAGTAACACAAGCATGTTTTCTGAAGATAACAAACAGTTATCATTAAGGTATAACAACAGTGGAAAGAACTATCTTTCCTGGTAAGTACCTGGAGGCTGTAGTGCCAGCTCTGTGAAGCATGCATCCTTACGTACATGTGACAAAGTATACAGAGCTGTGCAATGCTTCACAGTCAGAGTGCATATCTTAGTTCTGATGTTACAGCTGGCCTCTACCCCATCAAAAATAAATCTTTCTAAATTAGTAAGGTTTTCCTATAATAAACTACTCCTAAATATAGTATTGGTCTGAAACTTTCAAACTTTTGGTATTTTTTTCAGGGTCATTCAAACTCTTTCATACTGTCTTTTTGGGTGCTAGCAGTCTCTGATTAAGGAAATTATGTAGGAAATCTTTGCACAATGTAATTAACTTACATTATCCTTCTTTTGTCAAAATCCTTATTTGGAACGCATACACCCACACCCATATGTGTGTGTGTGTGTGTGTGCATGTGTGTGCGTGTGCATGTGTGTGTGTGTGTGTGTGTGTGTGTGTGCGTATGCATGTGTGTACGTGTGTGTGCATGTGTGCGTGTGTGTGTGTGTGTGTGTGTGTGTGTGTGTGTGTAGATATATAATATATATATATATTCTAGACCACTCCTCAGGCCTGTTTTAGTAGAGCCCCCACCTGGAATTTATCAGAGATTTGTGACCTCTACTACATGCCTAAATGTTATATAATAAATGCAAGTATTACCTGTTTTTCACTAAAAAAACTCTTTAGTGATTTACAGTTTGAAGTCAACTTATGCTATTCTGTAGGAAAAGTTATTACCATGTAAACCAGTTTTACTATACAATAAATGTACATTAGATTTATAACACAACAGATAGCTATTTCACACATCCAGTAAGGCATAGTTTAGTTTATAAGAAAACACCCCAGTGTCTCATTCCTATTTAGATGCATATTGCTTTCAAAGTGCTGCTTCTTGCAGTATTGTGTGATATGAGGTTATAATTTAATGATCTTTGTAGCACTACAACAGTCTTACTGGATAATGTGCCCAGCAAATGCATCAAATCAGGGATGCAGCTAATGTAAATTAATCATTTGGCCTGTACCAGAGTTATATATCAGTGATAAAAAAGCATGGTAGACTTATTCAAAAAAAGCTCTATCACTCTATTTCAAAGCACAGTGGTGAGGCATGAACATGACAATTTTACTGTAAGAAATTGCTGTCTATGACAGGATCAGATATGTTATCACCACAAGTCATGAGGTGATTTGTATGTATGTGTTTATATGTCTGTCATGTGAACAATGTGTGTGTGTGTGTGTGCATGCATGCGTGTGTGCGTGTGTGTGTGGGCAGGGTAGACATGACTCTATCATTTTTTTTTTTTTTTTTTTTGTGAGTGACTGCTCATGTGTTAGTTTAACTGTGTATTGGTGTTGGACTATATGTGTATGTCTATCTGTATATCCCTGTGCAAAAGCATGTGTGGACTAAATGGTTAAGTATTTAATTCAGAGACATGGAAATTAATTGTTAAAAATTTTTGGCTCCATGTGACTCTTTTAAGTGAGAAATCCTCAGTCATCTATTATTAAGAAATTCATCCAGTTCACTACTGCAGTTCATGATTTTTATTGACAGCAGTATAACTTGAATTTTAGTTTCATCTCTAGAAATAATCATTTTTTATTAATAATGATGCTGCATTAGTTAAATTTTATATTGCAGCTCACTTGCCTAACATGAAAGTGATTTCTCCTATGAGACTTTAATCTTATGTAACTATGTACTGAAATGCATTCTAGCTAGCATGCAATGTGAAAAGAAACTCTGCCAACTGAAATCATCATTGTTTCAAACTTTAATGGACATATGTGAAAGTGGATCAATATGATTCTGAATGCATTTGCTGTTCAGTATGAGAAGCTTTTCTGTTAAGGACATTATTCAGCATACTTCAAATGGTTACCTTTTTTTTTTTTTTGGTCAAAGTCTCTTGCCTTGAATTTGTTGTGACAGATTCAAGCTATGTTTATAACAATCCATTGAAATTTGATTTACAGTATTAAAAAACAAAGCAAGCAGATGTGGACTTTTCCTCCTGAAAGATCCAGGTCACAGCCCATTTTGGTGGGATGCTCAGTTGAGATCCACTGAATTGTGATCAACACTGTATGCATTGATCACAATCAGATTGGGAAAAGTGAATGTAAATGTCTTTCTTTAGTCAGCCATTTTAAAATCTTAACTTTAGTTGCCATATTTTAGGCCAGATGTTTGGTCTTATATAACCAATGATTTAGCTATTCTACTCTGTATTAATATTGCTATTTTCAGTCAGGTTTGAAAAATAGTTGTGATTTTCTCATCTTTGATTTAGAGTCATGGTTATGCAAGAATACATGGACTTTTGACAAATACTGAGATAATCATATGGTTACAGATAATTCAGTGTCAGAGATTCTACACATACTAAAAGTCCATAAATCAATAAATCCTATGAAGGCTAAAATCAAATTTAAGTTCTACTGTATAAATTTATAATACTTCAAACAAATGGTGCAGCTAAGACCTACAGGTTTCATGAGTTCACCTCACCAGTACTAAACAGAACGATAACACATATGCGCAGAAATCCAAGACTTCCTCTGTTTCTACATACAGAAATGAAAACATTTTACTGTTTGCTTTACTATGTTTGATGAGTTGTTCCTCTTAAATTTCTATTTCTTATACCATCTGTTTTTTTACTGTTGCGTGTTGCACATTTTTTCATAACTTTATGTGATATTTCATTTTTACTTATTTTATGCAGCATATGTACTTTTCAGTGGCATTTGAAGCTTCAGTACACAGTTTTGGGTTTCTGTTGGCAATCTGGTGACCAAAATTATACTCCTCAGAACTGGATAACTAAAAGAGAGAATGACTTATTCTGATATTATAGAATTTTGCTCTAGTTTTTCTATAACAATTTTAGAATTTATATATATATGTGTATATATATATATATATATATATATATATATATATATATATAGAGAGAGAGAGAGAGAGATGTAAAGATATATAGATGTATAGATACAGATATAGATGTGTATATATATATATATCTATATATATATATATATATATATATATATATATATATATATATATATATATATATATATATATATATATATATATATATATATATATAGATATAGGTCTACTTCAAAACATCTAAAACCCATAACATCGAATTTCATAACAGTGAAAATGTGCATCAGAACATCGGACACTACAAATCACATAAAAATAACATCTCCTCCACATATAACAACATCAAACTACCAAACACACTTTTTACTACATTTCTGCAAGGGTTCAAGCCCCCTTGCACCCCCCACACCCCCCATAAATTAAATATACCAACTCCGAGATCACACTACAGTGGGGAAAAGTTAATTTTCCAGCCCCACTGTATCACAATCACAATCACAATAAAGAATGTACACATAAAGTCTATATCACTTACCTTATGATCTGAAAAATACATACAGAATGACAAAATAAACACTATATAAAGAGTATTAATTCCTACACTATATAAATAATAACTATAGAAATGAAAACTATAACATCTCATAGTGATATCCCAAGATTAACAGATTAAACTATAACGTTTACATATCTCCTGATACACTATTACATTTTATACATTTTAGATGTTATGAAATTTGATGTTATGAGTTTTAGATGTTCTGGTCTCGATGTTATGAAATTAGATGTTATGGGTTTTAGAGGTTTTGAAGAGGACTTCAGTTTCAGGACTACAGGGAAATGATGTCTCAACTGCATTTTTGACATCTGCTGATTTTCTTTCTGAATTGCAGTTTATTTTTAAAAGAACTGGTCTTTATACTATCAAATATTAGGATCCGGACACATGCTTGACTAGCATATGTCCGAATCACAAAACATCGAACACACATACACGAAAGCACTTAACATCGACAAGTGATTCTGTGTATGTGTGTCTGTTTTGTAGATCGGACTACAGTGCGGGTAAGGGAAAATTCCCTTTTCCCCACTGTAGTGCGATCTCAGAGTGAGAATAATAAAGTAGGGGGGTGTGGGGGGGGTACAGGATGGTGAAGCCCCCCCTGCAGAAAAGTATATATATATTTTTTGAACTACACATACACGGAAGTGCTTTTCGATGTTAAGCGCTTTCGTGTATGTGGGTTCGATGTTTTGTGATTCAGACATATGCTAGTCTGTGGCCCTGCCTAGACCCCAAATATTATACTTCTTATAGGGTATCCAGTTCTTTCTTTATATAGTGGTGCTACTTAATAAGTAAGCCAAAGTAAGCCAAAATGGATACTTACTTCCTTTACTGGACTTTCACTCACTGTAATCAAACAAAATGTTTCACTTATGCTATATGTTCATTGGTAGGTACTAGGCTATTGGCCCAAGGGCCTAAGTAAGCCTAGCCAACAAGGTTCTCTGGCTTATGCCACCCAAGAAAAAGTTAATTTCCTGTGCCCCTGTTGAGCAGGGCCACAGAAGTGATCTCCGGGGTGTATTTCCTATTTCCCATCCACTCATAAAGATTTTTCTTGAAGAATGCTAATGAGGAACTTTGCTTGACATAGATGGGTAGCTTGTTCCAGAGTGTAGGAAGTCTCTGGGACAGGAATCTATCCCTCCAGCATGTCCTGTTTATTATGGTGACAAGGTTTAGGTCCCTAGAGCATGTAGCTCCGAGGGATTGGGATTTCTTTAGGTATAGCATGTCCAACAGCTCTGGGTTTAACATAGCTTTATATGTTAGGCAGAGATCTCCTCAGACTAGGCAATATGCTACAGGGTAAAGCTGGAGTTTTTTGACATAGTCAGTGTAGGGTATCTGTTTGAGGCCAGTAATTCTCTTTGTGAGGTACTTCTGTGGCCTTTCCAGCTGCTGCAGATGTCTTGTGAGGTACATTCCAAAAGGGGTGTTGTACTCTATAATGAGTATAATGAGTGCCGAGTAGATACTTCTGTGGCCTTTCCAGCTGCTGAAGATGTCTTGTGAGGTACATTCCAAAAGGGGTGTTGTACTCTATAATGGGTCTAAAGAGTGCCTAGTAGAGGGGAACAATGACCTCTTTTTTTCCTGGATGAAAACCCTTTTGTGATGAGGTGTGCCACATAGAAGGATTTCCTGACTACTGTGACGATGTGATTATCAAAGGAGAGACTACTGTCCACCTGGGTCCCAAGGTCTCTTATTACACATTCGGCATTAAGTAGACTGCCATTTATGTGGTAGTTCATGGGTACAGAGTTTTTACCAAAGGGAATGACAATGCACTTTTTGGCAGTGAGCTTGAGGCCATGCCTCTGACACCAGGCATCTGTCTCAGTGAGGCCCTTCTGTAGGATGTCCACATCATTTGGGGACTCAACTATGGCTCCTAGTTTGCAGTCATCTGTGAATTTCGATATCCAGAGGACTTCTATGTTATCCTGTACTTCAGAGAAGTAGATACCAAACAGGAGAGGTCCCAAGACTGAACCCTGTGGTACTCCACTTATCACTGGTTTGAAGTCAGATTTGGAGTCTGCAACTTTTACAGTGTGGGTTCTGTCAGTGAACCAGTTGGAAACCCATCTTGTGACATAGGGATTTATAACTAGTTTAGTGAGTTTAGCTATAATTCCAGAATGGGGGATGGTGTTGAAAGCCTCGGCGAGGTCAAGATAGGCTGTGTGAACCACCTTACCCTCATCTATGGCTTTGGAGACTGCCTCAAAGAAGTCAATCAGGTTCAGAAGGCATGATCTGCCTTTCACAAACCCAAACTGGGTGGGGTCCAGAGTTTGGAGATTACCAATGTCTTTGTTTATGAGTTCCATGATGATACGTTCCATGGCCTTGCAGACCAGGCTCGTCAGGCTAATAGGGCGATAGTTCCCAGGATCAGTGGTGGCTCCCCCTTTGTGGAGTGGGATAGCTGTTGCTGTGTGCCATTCACTGGGCTCAAAGCCTGATGTGAGTCTGTGATTGAACATGATGCTTAGGTGGGGACCAGTTCGTTCTGAAGTTCATGTAAAATGCAGCCTGGGATGTTGTCCGGTCCCATGGATGCTGTGTTTTTGGTTTTAGAGAGTGCAGCTTTTACCTGCATAGATGTGATTACAGGGACTCTGCATTCTTCCTGTATAGATATGGGCCCTTTAGGGGGTGAGGGGGGTAAAGTTAGCACTCAACCTATCTGCCAGGATGTTGGCAATA